>NW_005871265.1:0-39746 GCF_000147115.1 Myotis lucifugus | reverse complement strand
GCGCAGTGACGGGGGCGCGCACCAGGACGGAGGCTGCTGGCGGGGGCTTACGGGGTGCGCTGGGGGATATGGGAGTGGGGGCGTGGGGATGTTGTGCGGTGCGGGGACACGCGCCAGGACCGGGGCGCGCACCGGGATGGGGACGCGCACAAGGGCGGGGATGGGCGGGCCAGCTCAGCGCGCGTTCCTGAAGCACACGCACGGGTCCCGCGGGCCCTCCCCGCCCCGCCCAGGACCTGGCTTCCCTCTGGCTTAAGGCAAAAAATACCTGCTGGATCCCCCCCACCCACCCCCCCCACCCTCCCAGGTTGAAACTTCAAGTATTCTGGGTCTTCAAGGGCTGAATTTTTTTTATATGACTAGTTTGTTTGGGGGTTGGACGGGACAGTGTGGGCCATGAAGCGAGTACCGGGCTGAAAGTTCCTAGAGCCCGCCAGCCTGTGCTCTTGGCTAATCAGAGCATCTGTCAGGCCTTGTTCCCCACCTTCGAAAAGGAGGCTGGAGGAGAGGGGAAGTCTACTGTCCACATCCAGGCCAACCTGAAAGACCGTGGCCCAATGGCACGGTCCCCAGCACCCCACCTTTCGCCGGCTGGGGGCTCCTGTCGTCCTCAGCAGGTCCTCTTCCCTGGGCTTCGTCAAAAAGTCGTCACTACCCAGGATTCCATCCCTTTTTACTTCCATTCCTGTGTGTCCTCCCCCCCTCCCCCCAATTACCAGATCTGTGCCTCTGGGCATGATCGTTTGGGGGAGGCTATCTCATGCCTCCAGCTGCCCAACTGAATCACCTCACTGAGATGCCCAGATACCTAATGTCTAACAACCTGCACCAGTTTCCTAATTCTCCAGGCCAGAGAGTCCTCAGAGACTTTTGTCTTCCTCAGTCTTCCTGATCCTCTCTGAACAAAGTCTTGGGCATCTGACCTCATTTTCATTCCTGTAACCACTCTTTCCACTGAAGCCACTGCCACGCACCTGGCACGTGCCACCGACTTCCTGGTCAGTTCCCCACCACCGGTTACTTGACCCTGAAGCAGAGTCAGCGCCCAGAAGCTCCGTGGCATTTTTTCCCCTTTCAAAAGTAGGCAGTTGTGCCCAGTGGGGGCTCAGCTGATTGGACTGTCATCCTGAGGGTTTGATCCCCAGTCAGTGGCTTACAGGGAAGCAACCAATCCATGTTTCCTTCTGATATCAACCTGCAGTCCCACTGCATCTCCCATGAGCTCCCAAAAGGCCTCCTGGAGGCCTTTCACACTTTCCTTCAGGGTGTGCCCTCACCCAAGGTGCCCACCTGCCTCTCTGCCCACACCCCTTACATCCACCCCTAATGTCAACTCAGAAAATTTTCTCCTCCTGCCTGCTGTGCTCCCACTGCTCACTGCCCTTGTCCTGCCTGACCTTTTTTATCATCCTCATCAGCCTAAGTGTAAGCTCCTGGAAGACAAAGACTAAGCCTTCTTCATCTCTGTATTTCCCAGTGACTTGACCGTAGTGGCAACTTAGAGAGTTGAGGGCATTTCTCATACGGATCTGACTTTTCGGTGGGGACATGTGAGAGAAGTGGGCAACGGACAGTGACAAGCTTGAAAAAGGTGGACATGGAGTCAATGGGCACTGCTGGCCTCACCACCATCTCTCTCCTTTTCACGATAAACAGACCGCTGGTATAGAGAGCCTTAGAGGGGCTCTAGTCCAGCCCTTCATGCTACAATTGAAAAGCTTTGCAGGGGTTCCCAACCTGTGGGTCGCGAACAATGAAAATACATCCTGCATATCAGATATTTACATTACAATTCATAACAGTAGCAAAATTACAGTTACGAAGTAGCAACGAAAATAATTTTATGCTAGGGGGTCACCACAACATGAGGAACTGTATTAAAGGGTCGCGGCGTTAGGAAGGTTGAGAACCACTGCTAGAGAAATAAAATGCAGCAGAACCAGGATTCAATTCCCAGTCTGCAGAGCAAAGCGTGGGGTTCCTTACAGCAAAGTGGGGCTGCACACGCCACTCAGCAAGCAGTATCAAGCCGCTGTAGGGCAGGATGATGCCAAAATGAAAATATATTCCCTTTTCAGTGCACAGATGGGCCTTGATCGTTTACAGAAGATGCTATAACTGAGGTTGGTTCCAAAGAAGACTACTATTTTGCATTAAATAGCACATCGATAGCAGGCTGAGATTCCGAGCTGCCGGTTCATTTTAACAGGTCTTTGGGTGACTACAGATTGGATAGTGTACTTGTGGAATTTCCAGTGGCCTGATAGATGTCTTTATCTGGAAATTCTTCCATGTCCTCAAAACATGTTCTGTCCAAATCAGAAATCAGAATCTTCATACCCACCAATCATCAGTCTCCGCTCATTCTCTCTGATGGTAGCCTCCCTTACTCCTTGTTACCCATGTTTGAGCTATGCCTGTTATCAAGCTTCAGTAACTTCTACCTACAACTGTTCTCTGACGCTCTCTCTCCTCCCCTCTGCCCAGGGCCACTGCCTAATTCAGACCTTCAGAGCACATTCCTCCACCCCCCACCCCCCAGTGTTTGTCCTTGTAATCTTTCCTGCCATGGCTGCCAGATCACTTGTCCTAAAGTGCCACTCTGAGCAGGGGACAGTCTGGGCTCTGCATTATACAGGGGTCCTCTGCCTACAAGCCTGAGAGCTCCCTGCTTTGACCCTGAAGGCTTCACAGGCCCTGGCACAAAGCTCTCTCCTCTACTTTCTGTTTTGTGGCCCCTGCCATGCACCTGCGTTCTCAAGAATTCTCGGTTGTCCGTGGGGAGTCCACCACTTCTTGTGTCTGTTGCTTGTGGACATGTCCCCTCTTCTTGTCATCCTGTCTCCCTTATTCCCCAGCCCGAGTCACAGCCACATGCCAAATGTTACACCTTCGAGTTTCCGTTCAAATGCTGCTTCTCCCATGAAGCCTTCCTTCTGATCTGGTTGGGAAGATGCTCTCCCACCTCTGGGATCACACACCTCTTTGCCGCCTGGTGTACCTGGATTCGTAGGTCGTCTGTGCATCTCATACGGCAGCTAGTTTGTCTGCAATTCTTCTGCAGTGGTGAGGGACCTATAAACAGCATCTCGTTTCTCAAAGTGCAGTCCAGCACTGGAACCAGAGCAAGACTGTTCCCCTCATCTCTTCTGCTGCAGTCTGGCAGCCTCAAGGGATGCAGGGCTTAGTGAAAACCCTGACTGACAGTCGTGTGTGTCTATCTGTATAAAAACCTGGTTCTAATGTGTGACTAGGTTGCACATAACAATACCCAGTAGAAGTTTATTAGAATGGAGTCAATGGGCGCTAAGGGCTATTTGCCTCAAAATCTCACCGAAGCCCTAGACCCGTGGTCGGCAAACCGCGGCTCGTGAGCCACATGCGGCTCTTTGGCCCCTTGAGTGTGGCTCTTCCACAAAATACCACGTGCGGGCGCGCACGCACAGTGCTATTGAAACTTCGTGGCCCATACGCAGAAGTCGGTATTTGTGGAAGAGCCACACTCAAGGGACCAAAGATCCGTATGTGGCTCGCGAGCCGCGGTTTGCCGAGCTGCAGTTTGCCGACCACGGGTTCTCAACTGCCCTAGACCAGTGGTTCTCAACTTTCTGGCCCTTTAAATATAGTTCCTCATGTTGTGACCCAACCATAAAATTATTTTCGTTGCTACTTCATAACTGTAATGTTGCTACTGTTATGAATCATAATGTAAATATCTGATATGCAGGATGGTCTTAGGCGACCCCTGTGAAAGGGTCATTCGACCGCCAAAGGGGTCGCGACCCACAGATTGAGAACCGCTGCCCTAGACACTCCATCATCACAGTTACTTCTTTATTTTTTCTTTTTTGTTAAACCTCACCCGAGGATATTTTTCCATAGCTTTTTTTAAAAATATATTTTATTGATTTTTTACAGAGAGAAAGGGAGAGGGATAGAGAGTTAGAAACATCAATGAGAGAGAATCATCGATCAGCTGCCTCCTGCACGCCCCCTACTGGGGATGTGCCCACAACCAAGGTACATGCCCTTGAACGGAATCGAACCTGGGACCCTTCAGTCCCCAGGCCGACGCTCTATCCACTGAGCTAAACTGGTTAGGGCTTTCCATAGCTTTTTAGGGAGAGTGGAAGATAGGGGAAGACAGAGAGAAATATCGATGTGAGAGAAACACATCTATTGGTTGTCTCCTGCACGAGCCTGGACCAGGGCCCAGGCCCGGGAGGAACCTGCAACCAAGGTATGTGCCCTTGATTGGAATCTAACCGGGACCCTTTGGTCTGCAGGCCGACGCTCTATCCACTGAGCAAACATCTAGAGCCAGTTACATCTTTGAAGTGTGGTCAGTTGTCTTCAGAAAGCTTAAGTAGAATCTCATGGCTGCTGCTTTGGAGGGGTCACACATCCTTAGCATTTGTTAACACAGGAGCATAGTTTAATTTGTCAAATAAGCTAGCTTTGCTTAATAAAACCCAGAGGGTCTGAGATATAGTACAAACATTCAGGTGTCCAGGAGACAAAGGCCACCCCGTGAGGATCCTGGCCCACCAGGGGGTGGCCAGCCCAAGGCCAGTGGATGGAAGAAATGCTAAAATGAGAACCTTGAAAGCTACCTCTGCCCCTCTATCCTTTCACCCAGACAAGCTCTGAAGACAATTGTTTTGAGTTCCACAGAGGGGCAGCTACCTAAAGCTAATTATTCAACCAATCATCATGCAAATTAGGACTTGGGGACCTCTGTCTATATCTTGCTCTACTGTCTGCTCTGGGTAACTTGTCACCACTATGTACCTACCTACAGGGCCTCACCTCTATCTTTCCTGTTTCACTGAATTCCAAGCCAATTCTGAGTGAAAACTTAGGAACGCACATTAACTGGGCCCTAGATTTCAGAAACCTGATGAGGATGGAAGAGAGCAGTAAAGGACCGGATTCAACCAGTGGACTCTGAAGGCCTCCTCGCAGCCCAGCTGATTCATTAATGAGCCCAGGGGAGGGAAACACGATGCTCCTCAGCTGAGCGCCCTCGCCCTCAGATAGCATCTCCCAGCACACCTCCACTTCCGGAGCCTTCCTGCGGTGAAGAGTTGATTATTTCACTCCTCATCAGATTTATGTAGAAGTCATTCATGCCGTGATGTCTCCCGTGCATTCCAGTTTTGTGAATTTTTTAACTTTTCTAAAGTCACCAGGAAGAGTTGGTTGCAAAATTCTGTAGTGGGAGTTCTTTAAGTTCTCCTATCCTAAGTCTTGGAGGGAAAGGTGCTTACAACCCTATTAAGACACTGTCTTCTATTTTCTTTTTAATTCTCACCCAAGGATATATTTTTATCCATTCTAAAGAGAGAGGAAGGGAGAGAGAAACATCGATCAGTTGCCTTATCCTAAGAGACCCAACGGGGGATCAAACCCAAAACCTAGGTAAGTGCCCTGACCGGGGATTGAACCTGCAACCTTTTGGTGCAGGGGACAACTCTCCAACCAACTGAGTCACCCAGCCAGGGCCTGACACTGTCTTCTTAAGCTGAAGTCTCCCTACAGAACTATGCCTGGCAATGTATGCTTTTGGTTATGTTTCATGTTGGTCTCCCCAGATTACCAGAAATGCAGGTTGGGTAGAGTGTTGGTTTTAAAGCAAGGATAAAAGTGAATAATCTGACACAGAAAGTTTGGGTTTAATTACTTAGAACTTAAAAAGCAGCTTGAACCTTTGAATGAAGCTACTCTATGCACACATGAGATGGTTAACATTTCTGTAACTTTTTAAACATCATTGTAGAATGAATGTGAACGTGACTAAGTCCAGTGAACATGCGTGCATCTGCCTTTCTGCTACATTACTATCCTCTGGAAGTAAAGAACTTTCCAACCTATTTAGCTAACCAAGACCAGTCTACCAGCCAAAGAGAAGCAGAAAGGAATCCCACAGCATATCAATTCAATACCCACACCGCTACTGGAAGTGCCGAGAATTCAACTGTGAGGCAAAGATGTCTCAATGGAAAAACTGTGTGTGCATTTGTCTTGGACAAACAGCCTAAGTATTTTCTTGTATATGTTATTATAAGTCCATATGCAATTACCAATAATGTAATTACTTATGATCGTTTTTGTGAACTTTTATTAGCACAGAAGAACAAATTCTCATCCAAAAATTAATCCTGTTTGGTCTTAGACTGCATCATATTTTTATAATATATTTCTTTTGCCAATGATGATGGGCTAATGTCTGGCGTAATTAAGCTAATGTTAAAATTAATTGTCATTCCCAGAACTCATATCAATTAAGTGGCTGAAACAAATGATACATATGCTTTTTTTTCTTCAAGTTTTACGAAGTGATTTAAGATACAAGACTTTATTGAGTGTTGAAAACAGGAGTTTTTAAAGAAGAAGAGGAAGGAGTGGTTGAGGACTAAAATTTCACCATCCAAAATCCACAAAGTGGAACAGAATCATCAAAGAAAACTTTTAAACTAGACTCATCTCTTCAAAATAGAGGAAACACACACACACACACACACACACACACACAACCAAGTACATTCCTAAATGGCTTCTACTGTGCCAAGTAAAACTCCACCATCGTGTTCATAAGTGGAGTCTAAAAAATTTAATTGTGTAAAATGCAGACTCGTATTATTGTGAAGACAATTAAAAGCAGTGTTTTCGAGTCTGTCTGTCCTAGCTCACCCACACTGGATGAAAGTAAATAAAAATAAAGGTTGTGAAGTTTGCACTGTCCGCAGCTGACCATGCTGGTCTCAGAGAGATCCAGGGACCCCAGGGCCTTGGCTGCCCGGCCATCACCCTCCGGAATCAGGAGATAAAGTTAGTGCTTTGAGAATGGGACTGGGCGGGAACAGGAGAGGAGGGGCCATCAGGGACATCCACATCCTGGTTGCGGTGGAAGCCTTACCGTAGTCATTTCCGGTGCCTCGGCTTCCTACCATGCTCATGGTCATGCACACGGACTGAGGAGATCTAAGGTGGGTTCCCAGGGTGAGGGTTCAGGGCACGTGCTTCATTGAGGCCATGCTCTTGGAAAAAAGAACCTGTAGGGAGTGAACACATCGGGGGAGGAGGGAAGAGGCACTCCATAGCCCACAGATGGATGGGGCACGGCCAACCTGTGTAACTCTGGGCTGCTCAGCTGCTGACCTGCCACAGGGGGCCACCGTCCGTCGACCCCAAGAGGACAGTAGGTCACTGTGGTCCGTTAGCACCAACACTTAAAGCAGCTAAGGGATGGAGCACCGCCTGTAAAGGGCTCCGGATGGGCTCTGCATGTCAGTGGAGAAAAAACGTGGGTCACCCCTCAATTGGCCGTAGGTGCTCACATCCACCATGAAGCCACCATGAAGTTGGTTTGTACGGACAGATCATGGAAAGTCAGGAACCTACCACGTCAGGGTGGGGGGTAGACTTAGGTGATTGAGTGTTTTGAGTTCATTTTGTATTTGAATATTATTTTTTGTTTTCTATTTTTATCTTTTAATAAGCCAAATAATTGCTCAAAATTACTTTAATTGTGCCCTGGCCAGGTGATTCAATTGGTTGGAGCATCATCACATACACCGAAAGGTTGTGGGTCCAATTCCTGGTCAGGGCACCTATAGGATGCAAATAATCAATGTTTCTCTCTCTCTCTCTCTCTCTCTCTCTCTCTCTCTCTCTCTCTCTCTCTTCTCCTTCCTTCCTCTCTCTCTCAAATCAATAAGCATGTCCTCGGGTGAGAATTTAAAAAGAAAATTACTTTGCTTGCTTTGCATGGGCTCATGAAGAATTTTAATGTTTCCCAGTCATTCATGTAGTTTTCACAAAGCAATTGTGCAAAGCTAAGACCTAGAAATAGCCCAAGTGCCCATAAGTAAATGAGTGGATAAAAAAAAACTGTGTTACAATGCTACATTTACACAATGGAATACTGTGCAGTTGTAAAAAAGAAGATCTCTTACCCTTTGAGACAGCATGGAGGGACCTGGAGAGTATTATGCTAAGCGAAATAAGTCAGTTGGAGAAAGACAAGTGTCACATGATCTTACTTATATATGGAATCTAGTAAACAAAATAAAGTAACAAATAAAATATATCCATAGACCTTGAAGCATGTGAAAGACTGAAATATTTCAGAGGGAAGGGGTGGGGGAAGCAGGAAGAGATTAACCAATTAACTTATATGCGTACTAGAGGCCCGGCACACAAAATTCATGTGCGGGTATGGTTCCTAGGCCTGGCCTGCGATCTGGGCCATCTTCCCCAGCTGCCTGCAGCCGGCCCCACCCCCCACCTGCCACCTACCCCAGTTCCCCGTTTGCCATCGGGCGATTGGAGCGTGATGGCCAGGGGAAGGGACCGAGAGTTCGGCCGTTCCCACTCGCTCGCCGGCCCCACCCCCACTGCGGGTCGCCCTCTGTGTGTGGGGCGACTGTTGGGGTAGGGGCCTTGGCCTGGCACCACCCGCGTCCCCTGCCACCCACCCTCAGTTCCTCGTTCACTATCAGGCTATCCGAGCCTGCCAGCCAGGGAAAGGGACTGAGAGGTGATCAGTGCACCTCATAGTGACTGGTCAAGTGGTCATTCTGGTCATTCCACCGTAAGGGTCAATTTGCAAATTACCCTTTTATTACATAGGATTATGAGGATAGAGGCCTGGTGCACAGGTGGGGGCTGGCCAGCCTGCCCTGATGGGGGCCCCAGATCGGGGTGCGGGGTCTCTGCTGGGGGTCAGAGCCAGCAGGGACGAGGGGCCGCAGGTGGTTTGCAGGCCGGTCATGCCCCTGCTCGGGGTGTGGATCCCTGCTGCAGGGTGGGGCCAGCAGAGGCAAGGGGCCATGGGCGGTTTGCAGGCCGGCCATGCCCCCAATTGGTGCGGGGGTCCCTACTGAGGGACGGGGCTGGCAGGGGCAAGGGCCTGCATTCGTTCTGATCTTTGGTTGTTCTGGTTATTCTGCCATTTCGGTCTCTGGGCTTTTATTATATAGGATATGCATAACACATGACCAGACAATAATGTGGTGAAGGCCTGGGGAAAAGGTGAGAGCAGGATGGAGGGAGTCAATGGGGGTGGGGGGAGAGATGAGAGGGACATCTGTAATACTTTCAACAATAAATTTTAAATAAATAAATAATAAAAATAAACTAAAACAAACGCAATGAGATTAGTTCTATTTCTAATACATGAGAAATGGATAGTGCTCAATAATTGCTCTCTTCATGTCTTAATTTTTTTCAATATTTTTCTATTTCTCAGATTGAATGGCTCATTGACCCCTACTTCTAACCTTTCCAATCCACTGTTAAGCTCTTATAATTAAATTTTTATTTCATATGTTGCACTTTTTCAATTCTTTAATTTCCATTTGTTTTGTTTTTTATAAATGACACTAGAGGCCCGGTGCATGGGGCGGGGGGCGGGGGGGTTTCCTCAGCCCAGCCTGCACCCTCTCCAATCCGGAACCCCTCGGGGGATGTCTGACCCCTCGGGGATCCCTGCTATTGGGCCTAAACCGGCTGTCGGACATCCGTCTTGCAATCTGGGACCACTGGCTTCTAACCCCTCATCCGCCTGCCTGCTTGATCGCCCCTAACTCCCTCTGCTTGCTGTCCTGATCACCCCCTAACTGGTCCCCTGCCAGCCTGGTCGCCCCCTAACTGCCCCCCTGCCGACCTGGTTGCCCCCTAAGTGCCCCCCCTGACAGCCTGGTTGATCCCTAACTGGTTCCCTGCCAGGCTGGTTGCCCCCTAAGTGCCCCCCTGCCGGCCTGGTCACCCCCTAAGTGCCCCCCTGCCAGCTTGGTTGCCCCCTAACTGCCCCCCTGACAGCCTGGTCACCCCCTAACTGTCCGGAAGGAAGTCAGACATCCAGAAGATATCTGGTTGAACCGGTCTAATTAGCATATTACCCTTTTATTAGTATAGATTTTTCTGTTGAGGTTCCTCATTTGCTCATTTATAAACATGTATAACTGTAATAGTTGCTTGAGAGTTATTGCTTATTAATTCCAACATCTGGGTAACCAGGAACCAGTTTTCAAAAACTGTGTTTTTCTATTGACTATGACTCATGTTTTCCCATTTCTTTTCATATCTAGCGATGTTTTATTATATGCTGAACATTGTGTATGGCATGTGGTAGAGAAAATCACATCTTCCTCATACACAAGTGTTGAACTTGTTCAGACACTGAAACTATTGGCAATTATTTGGTCTTGTCAGCCTTGGTTTTATTCTTTGTTGGAACGGGTCTATTTTTGTTTGGACCTAATTTTTAGGATCTGTCCCTTGCTGTGGAGTGTTGACTTTCCTCTTAGGTTTGGTCTTTCTGGAATCTCTCTTACATTCCAAAATTTTCAGTGAGGCCTCTCCGCTGCCTAGGCTAGTGCCCCAATGTCACCCGGCACTGCATGGTGTCACCACTGGGCTTTCAGACTTCAGCAGGTGATCTCTATTCAGTCACGGAGTTTCACCTTTTCCCCGTGTAGCCTGGTCTTAGCCAAAGCCCCACAGCGAGTCAAATGCAGACCTCTCGGTGCTGCTCTCCAGGCAACTACCCCTTCCCAGACACCCTGACAAACAAATCCCAACCACTTCAAAGCCTGAACTTCAGTCTCTTCCTGCTCAGAGCAGAAAGAGCACCTCCAGGCTGAAAGCCAGAACAATTACAGAGCGACACTGGGCTCACCTCATGAGATTCTCTTCTGCGATGCTCATTTTTCAATGCCTGAAAAGAGTTGTTTCATATATTGTCCAGTTTTGTGGTTGTTTTCAGTGGACAGCAAGTCTGGTATCACTTACTGAGTCATGGCTCATAGAAGTCTTTGAAAAATATTTTACAGGCATGCTAATGTAAACCCTGGTCCAAACTGGGGGAAGAGAACGAGGAATTCTGGAGGGATGTCTCTAGGAAAAAAAGGAAAACAAAGAAAAGCTAATAGAACACATTGATAGGAGTTTAGGTTGAATTATTTTGGTTATAAATAATATTTACACAGTCATAATAATGTAGATGCCAAATAATGTTTTAAATCAACATAAGCAAAAAGCTATGTAGTTGGGGAGGAAGAGAATAGGAAAATAGTGCGTGTGAGCCTAGAGAAAACCAGGTAGATAAGAAAGCCATGTCCCCATCTTATGGATTTAGACAGTCCATAATATCCATAATACATGAAAGTGAAAAATAAAGACACAGCACTTTAAGCTTATTTAGAAATAGTGAGATACACACACAAAAAAAAACAACAGCAACAAAAAAAACCCAACAGAAAATCTGTCTCTAGGAAGTAAGATGGTCTGGTGATTGCTGTTTTTCATTACAAGTCTAATTATACAATTATATATTTTTTACTGTGAAAGATAACATACAGCCCAGCCGGTGTTGCTCAGTGGTTGAACATTGATCTATGAACCAGGAGGTCACCATTCAATTCCTGGTCAGGACACATCCCCGGGATTATGAGCTTGATCCCCATTGTGGGGAGTGCAGGAGGCAGCCAATCAATGATTCTCTCTCATCACTGATGTTTCTATCTCTCTCTCCCTCTCCCTTCCTCTCTGAAATCAATAAAAGGATTTTTTAAAAAATATATAACATACATTAACATGAATAACTGTTTGGCATATAACAAATAAGTAGAAAGCTAATTAATTCTCAACCATGTCAGAAAATTTATGTCCTTGGGAAGTCTAATTATATTAATTTTTTAAAAAAATAGATTTTATTTATTTTTTACAGAGAGGAAGGGAGAGGAACAGAGAGTCAGAAACATCAATGGATGAGAGAGAAACATTGATCAGCTGCCTCCTGCACACCCCCTACTGGGGATGTGCCTGCAACCAAGGTACATGCCCTTGACTGGAATCGAACCTAGGACCCTTCAGCCCACAGGCCGACGCTCGATCCACTGAACCAAACCAGTTAGGGCTAATTATATTAATTTTTAAAGGTTTCTATTGCAAAATATAAGTAAATGTTCATAAATGTTACAGGTAACACTTAACAAATGGTTAGAGAGCCAAGTAATTATAAACGAAGACCAGAAATTGAACATTATTTACATCCCAGAAGGCTCTTCCTGACTACAACGCCCTCATTCCCACTGAAGACACACCATTCTCCTGTCTGTATGGTAATTACACCCTTGCTTTTTCTTAACTACCCTTGCAGGCATCCCTATAAAATGTAGTTTAATTTTGCTTCCTTTTGAACTTTATATAAATAGCATTATACTGTAACCATAATTTTTATGTTTTGTTTTTCATTCATTCAACTTTAGGTTTATAGATTTATCCATTTTGTTTCATGTAGCCTACTTTTTTTTTTTTTTTAAGTAAATATTTTTCGGAGAGAAAAATGGCAGCTGAATCGGCAGGCCTGTCATGTACCTCATCCCAGGGCCAGACTGAAAATACAACTAAGTTGGAAAACATTCACCTGGAATTACCAGCTGAGGTCCAGCTGAGGAGGAGACATATCAAGGAAGGACAGAAAACACCTGGAGATCAGAAGGAAGGGCAAGTCTTGAGAGGAGCTGACCCAGGTCTGAGGCGGCAGGCTGGCAGGCTGAGAGAGGAGGGAGCGCTGGGCTATGGGAGGGTCTGGAGCCCAGGCTGGGCTCCACATAACACCCAGCGGGGCGGCTGGCCAAGGCAGAGTCTGGAGCCTGTTGGAGAGAAAGCGTAGTTTCGGGGTTTTAAAAATTTTTGTCTCTAAAAACCCAGAAGCACAGGAGCTTTCATTTGCAACTACTCACCCTAGGCTTTGGTGCAGGGAGGGAGGCAGGGACTTGAGGTGCCTGAGGAGAGGCTGGGGTGGGAAGCAGGGCAGGGAGACATGTAAAAGCCGTGGCCAGGAGCCCTGCATGTCCAAACCGAAACGGCCATTTTTCCTAAAAGGAGCCGCTCCCGTAGCCTCGGGGCAGCTGATACAACTGTCCCACCCTCAGGAGAGCTGCATACCACACCCTGCATTCTGAGCTTTCCAGAGGAAATGAAAGCCGAAGCCACGCTTATGGGTCTGAGCAGTCTCAAGGAGCCCTCAGAGACTGGATTGGAGGAGGATCTGTGCACCCCACTATTCTGGGAACCAGACTAATAAAAACTCCAGGTTCCCAGCTGACCCCGTTGGTCCCCATACAAGGATCTCTGTCCAGCCAAGGGCAGAGTCATATTTTGGGCCACTCGCAGGAGTAGCTGTGGATCAGGAAAACACACCCATCGTAATCCCTGAAAGCTAAACAGAACCTCCCTCACCTAAGGCCCTTTCAGAAACAGACTTTTGAGTGAGTAAGATTGACAGCTGACTAGCAGGCAAAAGGCGGGCAGAGGCGGAGTCCAGGGAATCAGGGGAAGTTTGCTGACCCAGCCCTGGGCCCCATGAGGCTAACAAACCTACTTTAAAGGGTAAATTGGTCCCTCCTGCTTGCAGCCAAGGCCTGTGGAGAGAGACAGAAGTGGTGGATCAGTGGATCACTTAGAACATGTAGCAGGTTGTGAAAGCCAAAACACAGTGCCTAACAGTGGTTAGTACCTAAATACCTCACAGAAAACCTAAAATTGGTAGACAGAACAAAAGAGTGGGGTGCAAAGCAAGCTCCCATGGGGCATTAAACTCGGCTGAAATGACCGCCACTTCACTTTTTTTCTTCTTTTCTATTTTTTTCTCCCTTCCTACTCCTTTCTTCTTCTTGTTTTTCTCTTTTCTTTCTTTTTCCCATTTTTAAATTTTCTTCTTTATCTATCTGCTTTATTGATTTGTTATTATTCTAGTCTCTGCTGTCCCATTCATACTAATATATCCAATTTTCCTCTTCCCTTCTCTTACTCACTTTTCTTTTTTTCAGTACTCAATTTTTTTTCTCACTTTTCTTTCTCTCTTCTTTTTTTCCTGCTTTCTTAACTTTTTTCTTTTTCTTATTTTAGGCCTATCTGCTTTCTCTTCTATTTTCCTTTTCAAACGTTTTTTTCTTGTCTTTTCATTTCTTTTCTTCCTCCTTTATTTTAAACCACTTTCCTTCCTCTATTCCTCTAATTCTTTATTCTTATTTTCTTTATTTTAGCTCTACATCTACATATTATACCCCTTCCCTTTCTTGTTCTTTTTTGTTTGTTTTATTTTCTCCCCATATTTTTTCTTTCTTTTTTCTATCATTCTTGCTCTCTTTTCTCTTTCATAATTATCTCTTCTCTGATGATTGCTTTTGTTGGTTCTATAGGGGTCTTGTGCACATTCTTGTTCTGTTTCTTCTGTTTCATATTTTGTGTTGTTGTATTTCATTCTGTTCTGTCAGCACCTCCACAACTGCTTGTGAAAGGGTGAGGGCTACGCCCTCCATCTTGCCCCGAATCCTCCATTTTTGGGCAGCCATGTGCTCAGCAAGAAGCTTCTTCCCAGAAGCCCAAGCCTCTGCTAGACACACCTAGGATTTCTTTAAACTAACCAATGATAATCAAGGGAAGTGCACACCATAGATATGACCACATCCTGTGTAACAAGACACCGACTTGCGCCTGGGCAATCGGCAGGGCCCACAGTCCTCTCTCCTCCCCTTACTCCAACCCCCCTATAAAACTCCTCTTCCCACAGGGCTAGCTCTCTCTTGTCTCACCGCTGCGTCGGTAAGGAGGCTGGGGGATCCAAGCCCAGGCTTGAATAAAGACTCTTATGCTTTTGCATCGGACATGGCTGGCTCCCTGGTGTGGTTTCTTGGGGATCCTGAAATCTGGGCATAACACTTGCATGACATGGTCAAGGGTGAGCCACATCATCATCCAGCCTGAGAGGAGACTCCATGCATGATCAGGACAATAACATTCAAGACCCAACTACAACAGGAGAACCTAAATACCTCGAGTAAGGTATTTAGCACCCATCTCAGGAAATCTAAGAGACTGCACCACTGGGGCTCACAAAACACCTACTACATAAGACCACCCAAAAAAAGCTGGGAGGCATAGCAGTTTAATCTAATAAATAGAAACAGAAACAAAGAAATAGCAAAAATGGGGAGACAAAGAAACAACACCCGAATGAAAGAAAAGAAGGAATCTCCAGAAAACAAACTAAATGAAATGGAGGGAAACAATTCGTCAGATAAAGAATTCAGAGTAATGATAATAAGGGTGCTCAAACAGTTCAGTGATAACTGCAAGCAATGTAAAGACAATTTTAAGGTGTGAAGACCCACATCCCACGTGGTTCAGGGTTTGGGCTCTGGGAGAGGGGCCACACGCAAATGACAGAAACAAGACAATAAATAATAATTTGGAAATCGAGGGGCCAGGCAGGAGCCCAATGCAAGAGGGAGGACTCCACTTGTGCTCAGGCCTTGTCATCCTTTTTTTCCGTTTGGGATACACCTATAGCCCTTACACAGGCAATTTCCAGTAACAGACAGACTATCTTATCAGTAAGGATTTACATGACTATCTGGTCAGGAAGTTGCTTCAGCTACTATTGTCTCCACTAAACAGTCAGTGCATAGCTCTGACCTTTGCCAGGGCTCAAGGGTCACCAGAATTCCGGGCTCCTTGTCCATACCTCTCTGTTAGTGAAGACAATAGGTGGCTTCCCACAATAAGGTTCTTAATGAGAGCTATACCAGCATGAAAAGAGAGCTTGAAATAATAAATAAGAATCAATTGGAAATGAGGAATGACATAGCTGAAATAAAAAAACACCCTGGAAGGATTCAACAGTAGCCTAGAAGAAGGTGAGGACCAAATCAGTGAATTAGAAAACAAGGTAGAAAAAAAAAAATCCACTCAGAGCAGAAAATGGTAAAAATAATTAGAAAGCAGAAGGAGAGTTTAAGGGAGCTTTGAGATAACATGAAATGAAACAACATCTCCATAATAGGGATGCCAGGAGGAGAAGAGGCTGCAAGGAATAGAAAACCTGTTTGAAGAAATAATGACAGAATACTTCCCTGACTTAGGAAAGAAAAAAGTCACATAAGTCCCGGAAGCACAGAGTCCCAATCAAGATGAACCCAAAATACCCACACCAAGACACACCATAATTAAAATGGCAAACGTTAAAGATAAAGAAAGAATCTTAAAGGCTGCAAGAGAGAGACAGAAAGTTACCTACAAGGTAACTCCCATTAGACTATCAGTTGATTTCTCAGGCCAGAAGGGAGTGGCATTATTTTGTATACTAATGGAAAGCCGGGGACTAAATTCAAGACTACTCTATCAAGGAAGGTTATCATTTAAAATTGAAGGTGAAATTAAGAGTTTCACAGACAAAAAAACAATCCCATTTACCATTGCAACAACAACAAAAAATTAAGATACTTAGGAATAAACTTAACCAATGAGGCAAAAGACCTGTACTCTGAAAGCTACAGGATTCTGAAAAATGAGTTAGTAGAAGATATAAACAGATGGAAGAATATACTGTGTTCATGGATTGGTAGAATCAACATCATTAAAATGTTCATACTACCCAAGGCAATCTATAGATTCAATATAATACCTATTAAAATACCAATGACATACTTCACCAAGCTAAAGCAAATACTCCAAAAATTTATATGAAATTAAAAAAAACAACTGAATAGCTGCAGCAATTTTGAGAAATAAAAACAAAGTTGGAGGAATCACAATACCAAATTTCAAGTTATACTACAAAGCCACTGTACTAAAAACCTGGTACTGGCACAAGAACAGGCATATGGATTAATGGAACAGAACAGAGAACCCAGAAATTGACCCAAGCCTTATGCTCAATTAACATTTGACAAAGGAGGCAAGAGCATACAATGGGGTCAAGACAGTCTCTTCAATAAATGGTGTTGGGAAAATTGGACAGTTACATGCAAAAAAATGAAAATGGACTACCAACTTTCACCATACACAAGAATAAACTCAAAATGGATAGAAGACTTAAATGTAAGTTGGGAAACCATAAAAATCCTAGAAGAAACCATAGGCAGCAAAATCTGACATCTCTCATAGCAGTATGTTTATAGATACATCTCCTAAAGCTAAGAAAAAAAAGGAGAAAATAAACATATGGGACTATATATATTAATAAAAGGATAATATGCTAATTAGACTGGGAGACCTTCTGGATGTCCTTCCGGACAAAGCCATGGTGGCAGGGCCGAGGCAGAGGCGGTTAGGGGTGATCAAGCTGGCAGGGGAGGCCAGTTGGGGGCAAGCAGGGCAGTGGGGGGAGCAGTTGGGGGTAATGAGGCTGGCAGGCGGAGTGGTTAGGGGCAATCAGGCAGGCAGCCAGGTGAGCAGTTAGGAGCCAGTGGTCCCAAATTGTGAGAGGGATGTCTGATTGCCAGTTTAGGCCTGATCCCTGTGGGACATCCCCCAAGGGGGTCCCTGATTAGAGAGGGTGCTATGATGTGTGCTGACCAGCAGGGGGTGTGTGCACAACATGACGGGCAGGTGAGCAGGGGTGTCAGCCCAAGGTGGGGCGCTGGTCACTGTCATCGGGATGAGCCTCTGGTGGTTACTGAAAATTCTTTGCTCCCACACGCTGTGGTCCTGCTTGGCACTCATACCTTCTGCCAGCACCAGTCTATTTTGTATGGCATTGATCATGTATACCAAGTCTTCTGCAAATACAAATGATACATTTTTTCTATCCTTTTGTTATTATACTTGCTGTATTCTTATAACATATAGTTCAATGTTTAAAACTCAGTATACCACTCTTGGTCTTATTTTAAACCAAAGAGTTTAGTCATTTATATTTAATGTAATTATTAAGATATTTAGTTTTAAATCTGCCATTTTATTATATTGCTGGGGTCCAACCCCAACAGGTCCAGGGGTCCCCAAAGGTGTGGACGGAGTCAGCGAAGAAGGAATGACACGGAGACAGCCTTCAGTTGATCAGCAGCCTAGTCAGGACCTCTAGCCAGGATCTCCAGCCAAAGTTCTGGTTAGGATCTCCAGCGAAGTTCTGGCTAGGATCTGATCTTTATTGTCTTGTTACATCTGTATTTATACCAGTCGATTTTAATCCTGTCAATTTCTATTGCAAAGGTTAGGGCGTTTCTTATCTCCATTCCAGGGAGTAAAGATTATGTAGCTTAAGCGTGATTGTTTGTAGTTAAAGTGATTAACTACCCGCCTGGCACTTAGTTAAGGGGTTGTATCCCCTCCCTAACCTCAGGGAAAAATCCCCACCTGGGGAAACAACCTTTCTCGGAGAGGTGACCTTGGTTAAAACACATGGCGCTAAGGAGAGCAAACATATTAAGAACAATATGCTATATATGCCAGGTCCCTTGAAACATATGCTGTGCAGATGTTTCTTTCCTGCAGCGACTGTGTCAAGCAGCAAGGATGGACCGGCTTCTGGCAAATTCCCCCTTTTTTATTTTTTAAATGATAGCGCATGCAAATCAGTGGCCACCTCTCAGATTGGGCTGTTTAAGACTCGGAAGAAGACTGGCAAGCAATGACAATAAGCATAGCTATAAACATAGTGGATGGATTGCACAAGGAGCCTTGTTCTTGTAGAAGGTTGCTGGTCTCTTCAGTCAAGGGATTTCAGCTGTCCTCAAGTCAGTGGTTTGGTTGTCTTTGTTGGTCTGGCTAGCGGGCGGCGTCACTGGCAACGGGCTTCCCGAAGTGTCAGCAAGTTGAAGGGCTGCATCAAAGGGTCCATCAGGGCCGTGCTTGATGGTGGTGTTGGTGTCTGAGGAGGAGTAAGCTATGCCCTCTGGGTCAGCTGATATGGAAGATGGAGGGTAGTAGAGAGAAAAAGAAGAGAAAGCAAAAGAACTACAAGGCATGGAAGTGTGTAGAAAAAAGAGGGAGAAGAAAGGGAAGAAGGCAGCATCCTGACACAGCCCTTTCCTTCAGCTGCCCCTTTCCCTGTGGTCCAAGGTAGAAATGGGAAACAAGTCCTGTTGCAGTGAGAGGGCAGCTGCTGTCAGCCAGTCTCTGTCTACCTGGGTCCCGATCTGAGCTGGGCCAAGTCTCTTTCTGTTATCTGGGTCCCGATCTGAGCTGGGCGTGGGAAGCGGGAAGCAGCCATGGGGGCAGGAGACCTCCCTCAGAAGGGGCCAGTGTTAAAGCCCCTGCATAGTTGGGGGGGGGTGAGGATCTGTGCCCCACCTCTGTTGACCCCAAAGTTCTCTCCTGCCGGCCCCTCTGCGACTGTGCCTGTATTAGGTCGTTCCTCCCTGAGGAATCTTACCCATCTTTGACTAACCAGCCATCCTCTGGGGCCAAGCAGGGTGATGTGAGGTTCAGTTCTGTCTCCTTGGTAGCCTATGCCCCCGTGGCCTCCACGCCCAGCAACTGCCTTGGGATCCCCTCGCCTGCTGGCGGGGCCCCAGCATTGATCACATATCTTGGGGAACCCAGGTTTCTTCTCCAGGGAGGGCCCAGCTCACACCATTGGGCGAGAGACAGATCCATGGTACCAGTCACCATGACCTCAGCATGAACAGAGGGCTCAGGCAACAGCTATGGGCAATTGGATTGTAAGAAGAGGGCCCCTCTTGACACGAGGGTAAGAGGGGCCAATACAGGACAAAGGAGAGTCCCGGGACAGGGCTTTCTCAGCCCAGGATGTCAGGCTCTTGGCACAACTCCATGTATGGGACATATACCAAACACCCCTAGTCACGGCATAAAAGGGAGGTGCCCTTCCTGAAACAGTAGGGTAGGGAGATTCTAGAAAAGGCTGTGTTCAGGAGAGAAGGAGAAAGGCCAAAGAACCAGCAAACAAGCAGTTAGATTTTAAAAAAAAGGAAAAAGGAAAGGAGATGTGGGGCAAAGCTGGGACAGGTGGAAAGACAAAAAGGAGGCACATGTGATCCTCCCAATGGACAGATTGTTCCAGCTCAGGGCTGCACATCTGCTGCAGACGGGCACTGGTCAGGTGTGCTAGGGTGAGGTGGAGACGGAGGGCGGTGAGACATAAGGTCTGACTAGACAGTCTGGAATCCACACAGGTGAGTCTGCGTCCTGTGGAAATATACAAGCATATCCTCTCCCCCAGGTTAAAAGTACATCAGGTCCCTTCCAGGCTCCTGTAAGCAAGTCTCTCCATTTGACGAGGACTTTAGGTTTAGTTAGATCAGGGTTCCAATGCCTGTACATCGGGGAATTTCCCTCAGAATCTACATTTAGTATATTAATTACAAATAGAGTATGTTGTAGAACATGATGAGGAGAGGAATATTTAAACTCATTTTCTTGTAATTTTTTAATTTGTGTTTTTAAAGTTTGGTGAGCCCTTTCTACTATTGCTTGGCCTTGAGGATTGTACAATTTCTCAAGCAACTTTCTAGAAGAGCTACTAGTTCAATTCCTACTCACAGGTCTAAGAGGAGGAGGGACTCCTGCATTCACATCCCACGTCCCAATGCCGTTCTTCCACCAACGGGCACAGAACACAGCCCTTGACCTGATCCCATCAGGTCCCTTCTAGGCTAGCTAATTCCACAAGTGAGCCTTCCTGCTACCCAACACTCAAACACTGTGTAGCAATTTACCCTGGCAGCTCTTGAGGACCCCCAGATAGTGAGGCCAGCATTCCTGTGTGCAGCATCATATCCAGGGAATCTGAGCAACAGCTAGGAGAGGTCCAAGAATGACAGAACTATGAGCACCCCTACCAAAACTTGACTCTGCTGAGCCAAATCAACATTTAAGTCCAGATTGGATTGAACCAAGATGGCGGCATAGGTAAACACCGGAGACTGCTGCCGCAAACAACCACTTCAAAAATACAACTAAAAGACGGAACAGACATCACCCAGAACCACAGGAAAGCTGGCTGAGGAGAGACTCTTCAACTAGAAGGAAAGAGAACAGCAAACCGAGGCTCAGAGGAGGCCCAGTGTGAAAAATACAAAGGTACCGAGGTGCGCGCGCAAAGTGGGCTGGTGGCTGAGGGCACGGTTGTCGTTTTCAGTTGGGAGGGAGTCTCAGACTCTGGGCTCCAGATCCGGGCGAGTCTCTAGGGACTCAGACTCAGATGGGAGAAGCGGGATTGTCCGGCATCAGTTGGAATCTGAAGGCAGCTTTCTCTCCGAGGTTTGCAGCAGCTGCCGGGGTTCTGAGAAGCAGAGCCTCTGGGAACGGGACTGAGAGCCGCCATAACTGCTCCCTCCGCCCGCCCTGTTGATCCCGCCCCGCCCAAGCCCTGCGCAGAGCCATTTGCTGGATCGCCTCAGGCAAAGGCTAGATTAGCCCCTCCCAGAGGACAGAAGTTTTCCACACAGCTGATTCTCGCAGCCAGTCAGCCTGGTGGTCAAATCCCTCAGTATTAACTAAAAAAATCAAGGCTTAACTAGAACAAGACTGCACACAAAGACCACAAGGGGGTGCACCAAGAAAGCATAAAAAATGCGGAGACAAAAAAACATGACAGAAATGGAGGATATGGAGCTAAAAAACGCAATTTTGAGGGCTTGCAATAAACTTGTGGAGAGCCTCACAAAAACTAATGAGACCCTCGATGCTACGATAAAGAAACTAGAAATTAAGCATACACGGACTGAAATAAAGAATATTATACCCAATAGCAGACCAGAGGAGCGCAAGAATCAAGCCAAAGATTTGAAATTCGAAGAAGCAAAAAACACGCAACCGGAAAAGCAAAATGAAAAAAGAATCCGAAAATACGAAGATAGTGTAAGGAGCCTCTGGGACAGCTTCAAGCACTAATATCAGAATTATTGGGGTGCCAGAAGATGAGAGACAGCAAGATATTGAAAACCTATTTGAAGAAATAATGGCAGAAAACTTCCCCCACCTGGTGAAAGAAATGGACTTACAGGTCCAAGAAGCGCAGAGAACCCCAAACAAAAGGAATCCAAAGAGGACCACACCAAGACACATCATAATTAAAATGCTAAGAGCAAAAGACAAAGAGAGAATCTTAAAAGCAGCAAGAGAAAGAGACTCAATTACCTACAAGGGAATACCCATACGAATGTCAGCTGATTTCTCAACAGAAACTTTGCAGGCCAGAAGGGAATGGCAAGAAATATTCAAAGTGCTGAATACCAAGAACCTACAACCAAGAGTACTTTATCCAGCAAAGCTATCATTCAGAATTGAAGGTCAGATAAAGAGCTTCACAGATAAGGAAAAGCTAAAGGAGTTCATCACCACTAAACCAGTTTTATCCGAAATGCTGACCGGTTTCCTTTAAGAAGAGGAAGAAGAAAAAGGTAAAGATTCAATTTGTGAACAGCAAACATGCATCTTTCAACAAGTGAATCTAAGAATCAAGTGAATAAATAATCTGATGTACAGAATGAACTGGTGATTATAATGAATCAGGGACATAGAAAGGGAATGGCCTGGCTTTTCTTGGGGGGGAAAGGGGAATGGGAGATGCGGGAAGAGACTGGACAAAAATCGTGCCCCTATGGATGAGGACAGTGGGTGGGGAGTGAGGGCGGAGGGTGGGGAGGGAACTGGGAGGAGGGGACTTATGGGGGGGGGGGGAAGAGGAACAAATGTAATCTGAACAATAAAGATTTAATTAAAAAAAAAACAAAAAAAAAACCATTTAAGTCCAACAGGCCAACTCCTGCCATCCCGCCCTAGATATGGTCATCACAGAGGTGCATGGCAGAAGAATGGCCTACACATAACTGCCCAAGGAAGCTGTACTATTCGCAATTCCTAGTAAAAGTAGGGCGGGGGGGACAGACATTACAAATGTGGTAGACCCTATGAGAAATGGCAGCTGATGACAACAGTTACCCTATTATCTCTGGGTCCTACCCAAAAAGCAGCACCAAGAAAGGGCATGATATGCAGAGATCTGTAGCCAGGTGTGCACCCTTGAATTACCAAGGGACTCAAGAGATACAGCTCATTTTCCTACAATTATGTAGGAACTAGAACAAAGACTACCCACCCCTACATTGAGGCCACTCCTGAGAGGCCGTACCGCATATGATCATCAGCCCACCCCCTTGGTAGGCCCATTTGGGGAGAGGGAGTCACATGCAGAGCGGGGACCCCTCCAGACAGACACTCACAGGGCAGCCCATCCCACTGTCACTGGGGCAGGCCAAACATAGTTAAGAGGGCGGACAGATCCCGGGCATCAGCCGCCCCATAGGCATCGCTCTGGCCTAACATGGACAATGCCGAACGCAGGGTGCTCCAGATGTTCTCTGACATGGCGCCCCCTTCACCCCGAGGGCCCCGGCTTTTCCTCTGCATGTTCAAGGCCTCCAAAAAGTGTTCCACAGCCTCCCGATGAGCCCCAAGGTTGATGCAGCTGATGCCCAGGTTATAGCGGGACCGTATATAGCCTGGTTGTAGCTCTAGGGCCCGAAGGTATGCAGCTACTGCTTCTTCACTCTGGTTTCCATTGGCTAGGGTGGCCCCTAGTTTATTCCACAGCAAATAGTCATTGGGACGAACGCTGAGGGCAGCTGTGAAACAGTCCACTGCCTTGTCATACTCCCCACTCAGGTTGAAAAGGACCCCTAACCCACACTGCACATCAGGGTCAACGTTTGTAGGGTCCAGGCGCACAGCTGCCAGGAAGAGCTCTTTCACTTCAAGAAACAGGGAGTCAGACAACAGAGATCCCAGGATGCGCTTGCTTGGGCCCAGTCCTGCGCCACTGGCCCCTTCTTCCCTGGGCACCACCAGATGGGCATAGGCTGGTGTATAGTGCAGCCAGTCTCGCAGGGTTTCACAGGCCTGTCGCTGCAGGGACTCATTGGTGAAGCTGACAGCCAGTGCCATCAATGCTGTCTGGTTATCTGGCTTTAGCTCCAAACACTTCCGTAGTGCGCTGATGGCTAATAGTTCTTGTTCATTCTCTGCCTGTGTGGTACCCAGATACTGCCAAGCTTCCATGTGCTTAGGATCCTGCTGCACAGCCGCCTCAAAAAGCAGCACAGCATTCGGCAGGTCCCCATCCTGAAGTCGCCGCAGCCCTTCCTCGAAAGGCTGGGGGTGGTCACGCAGGGGGTTCTCCTCCTCAAACTGGTACCCCTTATCATAGGAAGCAGTCATGATGTCATCATAGTCAGAAAGCCAGGGGTGAACCTCAGCATCCCGTTTCGCCATCTCCTCCAACTCTGCCTGCAACTTGTCCCAGAAATCGACATCAGACTCTATAGCTGATTTGGCTCGTTCAAACTCCATATCAAGGGCAGATGTGTTCCCTGGTCTTGTGAACTCGTCAATCCAGGCATCTGATGTACCCTGCTGCTGTACAAACTCTGCTGCCCACTGTTCTGCCTGAGCTCGGCCCGACCCTGCACCGGACTCCAGGGACACCTGCCCCTCGCCAATCTGCCGCACGAATTTCAGGAACTCAGAGTTAGCCAATTTGGGGTCATCCACTTTGGCCACAAAGTCACTGGCAGTATGCTGTAGATCATCCTCAGGATGATAATCATTATACCAGTGATCACTGGCAGTCGTTCCCTCGGGCTCTCCCAGCCACAACTTCTCCTCTGACTGTTCCAGATATTCCTCAGCCCAGCGGGCAGGAGACACAGACAAAGGGTCTGTAACTTCAGAGATGAATTCTTGGGACCAGTCCGTCTCATTATAATCCTGCGTTACATCCACAGCATCTCCAGCTGCAAGAGACTCCTGGGCCCAGTTCTCAGACAAGGCCAAGTCTGCCACCCCAGGGGCTCTCTGGGGTGCCTGGCGGAAACTTGACTGTTCAATCTCCTGCATCTCTGCCAGGAGGTCATCCATCTTGAAGGTCTGAGGGGCACGCAATATAAGTGGTTCATTCTGGTCCTGGAGGAATTCGGCCACCAACTCATCTTCAGAGGCTACCCCCAAAGGCTTAGGGACCACCTCGGAGGCTGGGGTCCCCGGTGGCCAGGGACCGGGCCTCAGCCCCTCCTGCCGAAGGGCCTTGTCCTGGGTGAAGTGCCCGGCCAGCTTCATGAGTGGGTTGGCACGCCCGAATTCGGCCTCCACCAGCTCCCGCATCGCCATGGCAACCGCCAGCTCTCGTCGCGCACCACTGGATCTGCTCAGTCGCTGGATCTGCTCAGTTGGTAGAGCATGAGACTCTTAATCTCAGGGTCGTGGGTTCGTGCCCCACGTTGGGCGCCAGATGCTGGGGTCTGACCCCAACAGGTCCAGGGGTCCCCAAAGGTGTGGACGGAGTCAGCGAAGAAGGAATGACACGGAGACAGCCTTCAGTTGATCAGCAGCCTAGTCAGGACCTCTAGCCAGGATCTCCAGCCAAAGTTCTGGTTAGGATCTCCAGCGAAGTTCTGGCTAGGATCTGATCTTTATTGTCTTGTTACATCTGTATTTATACCAGTCGATTTTAATCCTGTCAATTTCTATTGCAAAGGTTAGGGCGTTTCTTATCTCCATTCCAGGGAGTAAAGATTATGTAGCTTAAGCGTGATTGTTTGTAGTTAAAGTGATTAACTACCCGCCTGGCACTTAGTTAAGGGGTTGTATCCCCTCCCTAACCTCAGGGAAAAATCCCCACCTGGGGAAACAACCTTTCTCGGAGAGGTGACCTTGGTTAAAACACATGGCGCTAAGGAGAGCAAACATATTAAGAACAATATGCTATATATGCCAGGTCCCTTGAAACATATGCTGTGCAGATGTTTCTTTCCTGCAGCGACTGTGTCAAGCAGCAAGGATGGCTTCCGGCATTATATTCTATTTGTCACACTTCCTCTTCTGTTTTTTCCTCTCCTTTTTTTTGTGTGTGTAGTTAATTAGCTCCCAATATTAGTTTGGGAGCTCTGAATTATAATTACCTTACTATAGAAATTATAACACCAATAGTTAAATTATTAAAATATAAAGATAAAATCTTTGTTATCTTCTTGGATAATACAAGGAACTTTGAATACTTTAACTTTGCTTATATCCCATAACTTATCTCTCCTTTTTGGACCCCACTAAATACTATTACTATTGTATTCAATCAATGTTCATTTACATTTATCTGTATATTCACTTCTCTGTTATTTATTCTTTTCTTATATCTCAGACTTGCATCTGGGATGACTTACTATCTGTCTCCTTTAGAATTCCTTTTAGTCAGAGTCAGTTGGTAATGAATTCTTTCCATTTTTATTTATGAAAATGCTTTCATTTCACTCTCATTCATTAAATATAAATTTCCTATACATAGAATACTAGGTTGGCAGTTGAAGAGATCAATGCCATTGAACTTTCTACTTTAATGTTGCAATTAAAAATTCAGCTGTGTGTGTCAATTATTTGAAGCTCATCTGTCCACTTTCTTTGGCTGATGCTAAGATTTTCTCTTTGTCTTTTAATGTATCCACTTAGTTTTAAATTTTTATTATTGTATTTATTTCTAGATGTTCCGTTTTCAAGTGTACTGCATCATTTTTCATAGTTTCTTGCTTCCTGCATATATTTTAAGGTTTTATTGTCTTCCTCCATGATTGGTTAGCCCCAGCCACACATGTGTGAACAGGCTAAGTCCCCTGCTGAAGACAAAAGGTCCGAATGGACTGAAATTGTCACTCAAGAGACTACAGGTCCAGCCCAGCCCAGCCCAGAAAAATACCTACTAAGTCAGTGGTTCTCAACCTTCCTAATGCCGCGACCCTTTAATACAGTTCCTCATGTTGTGGTGACCCCCAATTTCATTGTTACAAATTGAACATAATTAAAGCATAGTGATTAATCACAAAAACAATATGTAATTATATATGTATTTTCCAATGGTCTTAGGCAACCCCTGTGAAAGGGTCGTTCGACCCCCAACGGGGTCGCGACCCACAGGTTGAGAACTGCTGTGTAACTAAGTAAAGGAAGCAACATCCATGGAGAAAAACAACCGAATTCTTAACTCCACAGTTTCATTTCCATAATGACCAGGATACCGTCCAAAACTACCCAACACACGAAGAACCAAGTAAAGAACATGATCTCAGGAGAAAAGAAAATCAACGGAGTTTTACTCCAACTTTGGTTCCAGATGTTAGAATTTTTATTTCAGTCTTTAGTTATTTCATTAATTTTGTGTGTATGTTGTAAGGGGTCTCTTTTCCTTTCTTCTCTCTTTCTTTCTTTCCTCCTTCCCTCCCTTTCTCTCTTCCTTTTTTTTGTTAATCCTCCCCCAAGGAGTGAGGATATTTTTTCCACTGATTTTCAGAGAGAGTGGAAGGGAGGGAGGGGGAGGAAAGAGGGAGAGAGGGGAGAGGGAAATATTGAGGTGAGAGAGAGACATCGATTGGTTGCCTCCCACTCCTGGGGTTTGAACCTGCAGCTGAGGCATGTGCCCTTGACCTGGAATCGAACCTGTGACTCTTCGTTCCTCAGGCCAACACTCTCACCACTAGCCAAACCAGCCATGGCCCGCCCCTTCCTTCCTTCCTTCCTTCCTTCCTTCCTTCCTTCCTTCCTTCTTTCCTTCCTTCTTTCCTTCCTTCCTTTTTTGTTTGGTTAGTCAGTTTTCCCAAACTATTTATTGACAAAAATCCATGTTTATGGGGGGAAAGGGAGACATATGTAATACTTTCAATAATCAGTGGAAAAGAATTTAAGAAAAAAAGAAAAGAAATCCATAATTGACTCATTCATCTAAAGAGCAACCTCTGTCATACTTCACATGGTCATAAATCAGGTACATGTGAGTCTGTGTCTAAGTTTTCTATTCTACTCAGTTGGTTCACTTGTCTATAAATACCACAGTGTGTGGCTGCACAACTTTATAATATGACTTGATATTTAACACAGCAAATCTTCCCATCTTATTCAAGGATATCCTGGCTACTCATGGCACTTTGCAATTCCATATATTTCAGAGATAGCTTATCAAATTACATTAAAAATATTAAACAAAGGAAAACCTGTTGGAAGTGTGATTGAGGAACCTGAAATCACTAAATCAATTTGGGAAGAATTTACATTATAGTGTTGAGTCTGTGATTCATGGTATCCTATATAATAAAAGGCTAACATGCAAATCGACCAAACGGTGAAACAACCGGTCGCTATGATGAGCACTGACCACCAGGGGGCAGATGCTCGACGCAGGAGCTGCCCCCTGGTGGTCAGTGCGCTCCTACAGGGGGAGCGCCACTAAGCCAGAAGCTGGGCTCAAGGCTGGCGAGCGCAGCGACTGTGGCAGGAGCCTCTCCTGCCTCTAAGGCAGTGCTAAGGATGTCCGAATGCCGGCTTAGGACCGCTCCCACCGTGAGAGGGCACAGGCTTAGCTAAGGGACACCACCACCACCCCCCACCCCCCCACCCCCCGTGCATGAATTTTGTGCACTGAGTATATTATAAATGCTCATGTTTTGTTTCTTTCTTGCATAAAGAAATGCAATACAATATGCAATTTTTGGTGCATTCAACAAGGCAAGCCTCATTTATTAATTCTAGTAACTTATGTAATAGATTGCCTTGGTTTTTCTATGTATACAGTCATCTGTGAACAATGAGATTCTTATTTATTTCTTTACAATCTTTAGAACTTTTATTTCCTTTCAGTACTTACTGCACTGGCTGAGACCTCAAATACGAGTAGGGTAGAAGTGGTGTTAGCTGTCATCCTTGTCTTGTCATTTCTCAGGCAAGTTTTCTACATTTCACCACTGAGTGATGTGTGTCAGTCTTCTATAGCTACCCTTTGTGAGATTAAGGAGAGTCCTGTCTATTCTCACTTTACTAAGAGGTGTTATAGTTGTTGGATGTTGTTTTCTTTAATTGAGTGCAGGCTGAACTCTACCAAATGCCTTTTATAAGTCTACAGAGGTGATCATATTATTTTTCTAATTTAATGTATCTATATGATTGGCTATATGATTGATTTTCTAAGACCAATCTATTCCTATAATACATCCAACTTGGTGGTGAGGTATTTTTTCTTTTTCTTGTACTGCTTTCAATTTGCGGATATTTTGTTTGGGATTTCTGCATCCACATTCATGAGAGACTGGCCTGTCATTTCCTTTCCAGTGACGTCCTGATCTGGTTTGTACATCAAGGCGGTGCCCCTCTCACACCAGCAGCTGGGATGTGTCTCTTCTCTTTCTGTTTCCTGAAATCATTTAGGTGAGATCAGTGCTAGTTGTTCCTGTGAAAGGCTTCCTAGGCTCACCTGTCACCACTGCGCTGGGGAGGCTCTCTGGGGAGGCCTGTCTTCCGTCCGTTCGCTCTGCTTCACTGAGGCTCAGACCTCTCCCCTGGGTCCCCCAGGGGTTTAGCAGAAGAGGGGATGTCTTAATGTGGACATGTCCCCCACAGAATTTTCACCCTGGGTGGGCCCTGCCCTCGCTGTCCCCCAGGCAGGGGTCAGTGGGCAGCACACTTGGGACCGAGTGGCTGTGTGGCTCTGGCTCTCGGGTACCTTTCTGTTTCCATCCAGTAATGACCGCACAGCTCCCTACTGCCTCAGACCCTGGGTGCTCCATGCAGCCTCTTCATTCATTTCACTTCAGCAGGAAGGTTTAGCCTAACTCCACCACCAGACACCAGCAGCAGTAGCTCTCGCTGTCCCTCAGATGCTGTCTGCCAAAGCCACGCCAACTCCTTTCATCCTGTGATACTACAGACAGATGCTGGGATGCTGGGACGCTACCTTTCGTCTTCTCTGCATAATAACATCAGCAATACCCTAGAGCAGCGGTTCTCAACCTGTGGGTTGCGACCCCGTTGGGGGTCGAACGACCCTTTCACAGGGGTCACCTAAGACCATAGGAAAACACATATATAATTACATATTGTTTTTGTGATTAATCACTATGCTTCAATTATGTTAAATTTGTAACAATGAAATTGGGGGTCACCACAACATGAGGAACTGTATTAAAGGGTCGCGGCATTAGGAAGGTTGAGAACCACTGCCCTCGAGGGAGGTGAGACTTCACAGCCAATCACAAATTCCAACCAAATGGGCCGCAGCTGTAAAACAAACACAAGCTCATGCTTAAACATTTGTCTGAGTTAGCAAGTGTCTCAGTGTCGTTGTTTCAATGAATAAAGATGGAAACCTTAGTTTTCACCTGTGTCATCCAAGGAAAAGTCTTACAATAAATGTCTTCAAGATGCACAACCAAGAGGAACAGCAGAGGAGTCAGGAACCCTGATGAATAAAGCAGAGGCTGCAGCAAAAGCCGTGATGCACACCGCTTACTCACTCGCCAGCAGGAAGGGGATCCCAGCCATGCGGGCTCTCATTGGGATGCCAGCAAATCCCATCTCTTTCCATTTTCTGGGGCTTCGTGTCTGTAATATTCACAATTTTCAATGTTCTTCGGATAAAGAAAAATATGATGATGTTTCTGAAGCTTTGTTCCATTTGCTGTGCATATTTAGCAACATGAGGTAGTCTGCTTTGTCCTCTAACAAGAATATGGCCTTTCTTCAGGCTGGATCCAAAGTCATTGTTACAACAAACAAACAAACAGAGTCCGGAAAGGGATTCTTACTGTGCAGAGTATTTTGCAAGTCACAATCCATTCCCACCATGTGTCGGTGCCAGTGGGTGGTCAGGTGTGTTCTCTGGGTGTGTGAACCACTCACACAGAGATCAGGCCGCCAAGTAACATCGCAGAACGCCTTCTCCGTTTGGCGGATGCTTCTTATGAGGAAGTTAAAGGAAAGAGTTGTCTAGGAAAAAGGGAACTTGTAAACATTAAGGACTTGGGAATTATGGAAAAGAACCTTCCAGAGGGTGAACTGTGGTTTAGCTAACCTCAGGATACGGGTTTGGGATTTCCTCTTAAACGGAGAACAGGCCGTTAACCATCAGAGCACATTAACCATCAGAGCACATTAACCATCAGAGCACGCTGGCTGCATCAATCTTGTCCCCTGCTCCCCCCACCCCCCTCCACCCCCCAGTTAAGAGACTGAGTCACACAATCAAAGGAACAACAGCCAAAAGAGGTGTTGGAGACCATCAGGTCCAACAGAGAGGCACCCACACCCCGGAGATTTGCCGCTGGATTCGCTCCAGATCCCGCCCAAACCTTCCTTTCAGTCTCAGCATCCTGGGAAGTGGACGCTCTAGGATTCTAGATCAGCGTCTCTGGGACAGTCCTGGCAGCTTTACCTTCCACGGTAACTGTTAGTTACACGTCTGAGCATCCGGGAGCTGCTGCGAAGCGTGCACAGGTCACTTTCTCCGGCCCGTTAGTGACCTGGGAAGCGGAGAACAAAAGGACCAGGGAGCAGGAGTGAGACTTGGAAGTTACCTTTCATCGCCGCTTGTCCGTGGTTCTTCCTCCCAAAGCGCTGGAGTAAACAGGCAGGTCTGCGCGGAGAACGCGTCAGGTTGCCCGGGCAACCGTCCTGGCGGGCGGCGAAGGCACTGGTGCGGATCGGATCGGATCGTTCTGTCCAGGGAACCAGTGTCACTGACGCAGATTATCTCGACTGATAAACTTTACAGAGTCCTGAACTCATTCTCTGAGCTTCCACGCGGGGATAATCATCATCTTAATACACGCACAGGAGGACAAAAGCCTTTTCAGTGTGCTCAGGACTACATTTGGGTATGTCATTCTCAGTGCCATTTAAGTGATAAGATGGCATTTCGTGTAAATAAAAAGAGGTAGCGAGAGAAATACCAAGAATGCTAGAGCCGTGAAAGCGTCTGCTTTGCACTGAGGTTCCACTGACAATTCCCAGGGCTGCAGACAGGGTTCCAGAGCAGTCACCAGACGGCTCCCTGCAACAATGCCCGGACGTCACGGGCGCCCCAGAAACGGTGATGAAGGAAAGGGGAGCAGAACTATTGCCTTTTCATTTTCCACCACCGTTTATCCTCTCTATGTCCTCTCCCCCCTCCCCCCTCCCCCGAATCACAACACAGTTGTCCATGTCTTTGTTGCGCAATCCCTCCACACACCGCCCACCCCCTCCAGCACACACACACTCCCGCCCCCCTACCCCCCCCCCGCCCCCACCCCCTCCGCCCAGAGCTGACGGAGAACTATTTTTGTTCATCAGCCAAGACTGCATTCCAGGTTACAATAAACAACACATAACAGATAGAAAAACTCATGTTTCCCCAAATGTTTCTCAAAGTGTTTCTCACACATTGAACACTTCTATTGACTCCTTTCTAACGTGACAGGAGTTTAGTAAATATCTTTAAATGTTCAAATATATAATCCATGAACTATACAAATACAGTGTTCCTCCTTCTGATTGCCACCTCATAGTTTCCTAAATAAAATTTTGGAAACAATTTTATTTAGACATTTTAAAGATGATCACCCCCACCCCCAGCCCGCACCTGTAATCCAGCTGGCCGGGCATTATCTGCCACGAGTTATATGTCTGCACCAGAACAGGGGGTGATTCTAGTCGACCCTTCACTTTCAAATTTGCATGATTTTGGAAATTACTTAAAATTTATAGCCATGTACTAATTTTACCAACTAATATAAAAAGATTTATATTTTGTGGGAAAAGCAAGCTTGCTTTTTAAAGCAAATAACAACATTTAAATACACAAAACCCAAATAAAGCCAAAATTATATATTGTGAATATTTGTTGGTGTTATTACCTAGTTTTGTGCAACACATGATTTCTTTAAAAAGTTTCAACCCTTTTAGGTTTTAACTGACATATAAAATTGTAAGACATGTAGCGTATGCCTCGTGGTGATTTGATATCCACAGACATTGTGAAAGGATTGCCCCCATTGAGTTAATTAATGCATCCATCACCTCACACATTTACCTTTTTATTTGTGGTGAAAACATTTAAGTTCTACTCTCTTCGCTAATTTCACTTACACAACACAGTTACCAACCGCAGTCATCATGTTGTACATCAGATCCTCAGACCTTATTCATCCTATAAGGTCAGTTTGTTGTCTTTTACCAACCTCTCCCTACTTGCCCCACCCGCTAACCCCTGGCAACCACTTTTCTACCGTGTCTATAATTTGACTTTTCTTTTTAGATTCCACATGTAAGTTATACCTTGCAGTATTTGTCCTTCTCTGACTTACCTCACCAAGCATAATGTCCTCAAGGTCCATCCATGTTGTCACAAAAGGCAGAATTTCCTTATTTTTCATGACTGTGTAACATTCCATTATATATATACTATATTTTCTTTATCCAGTCATCCATCAACAGACTTAGATCATTTCCGTGTCTTGGCTATTGTAAATAATGCTGCGGAGAATATGGGGTGCAGGGATCTCTTTGAGAAAATAATTTCATTTCCTTTGAATAAGTACCCAGAAGTGGAATTCCTGGATTGTATGGCAGCTCTATTCCTGGTTTTTTGAGGAGCCTCCATACTGTTTCCCATAGTGGCTGCACCAACTTACAATCCCACCAGCACTGTGGGAAGGTTCCCTTTTCTCCACATCCTCACCAACATTTGTTCTCTTATGTTTTTGATAATAGCCATTCCAACAAGTAGGAGGCAATATCTCATTGTGGTTTTAATGTGCATTTACCTGATGATTAGTGATGTACCAACACATAATTTTTAATGGCTGCACAGAAATTCATTTTTCTCTGCTTCAATATTTTTGCATTATAAATAAGCCCATGATGAACATCCTTATACATTATACTTTTTTACTACTTCTGATTATTTTCTGAAAATAGAGTTCTGGAAATTGTCACTCCATGAAATGGGAAAGCCTAGGAGTCATGTGAGCTTCCAGGGATGTGGGACTCAGGGTCTCAAAGAAACATCAAAACTGGGTTTATCTCCACTTACAATTTCTACATTTGTGGGTTGGACTTCACTCTGATCCAGAAGGAAAGTGTGCTATGTCCTCAGCACTTTTCTGTCAACGTCTGCTTCCTTCTCAAATGCTTTGGACCTGAATCAATCACACAGCACAGATACAGTGAGATCCAAGGGGACAATGACAAATACAGCGAGGCCCATGGGGACAATGACACAGGTGCAACAAGGTCCACGGGGGCAATGACACAGGTGCAGCGAGGCCCATGATGACAATGACACAGGTGCAGCGAGGTCCACGGGGGCAATGACACAGGTGCAGCGAGGTCATGGGGACAATGACACAGGTGCAGTGAGGTCCACAGAGACAATGACACAGGTGCAGTGAGGTCCACAGAGACAATGACACAGGTACAGCGAGGTCACAGGGACAATATCACAGGTGCAGTGAGGTCACAGGGACAATGTCACAGGTGCAGTGAGGTCCACGGGAACAATGACACAGGTGCAGTGAGGTCACAGGGACAATGATATAGATACAGCGAGGTCCATGGGGACAATGACACAGGTGCAGCGAGGTCCTCAGGGACAATGACACAGGTGCAGCGAGGTCACGGGGACAATGACACAGGTGCAGCGAGGCCTACGGGGGCAATGACACAGGTGCAGCGAGGCCCACGGGGACAATGACACAGGTGCAGCGAGGCCCATGGGGACAATGACACAGGTGCAGTGAGGTCACGGGGACAATGACACAGTACAGTATGCTGTCACTGGCAAGATTTGCAGCACAGCCCTGACCGGTTTGACTCAGTGGATAGAGCGTTGGCCTGTGGACTGAAAGGTCCCAGGTTCGATTCCAGTCAAGGGCATGTACCTTGGTTGCGGGCACATCCCCAGTGGGGGGTGTGCAGGAGGCAGCTGATCGATGTTTCTCTCTCATTGATGTTTCTAGCTCTCTATCCTTCTCCCTTCCTCTCTGTAAAAAATCAATAAAATATATTAAAAAAAAAAAGATTTGCAGCACAGACCCTCCTCCCCGAACCCCCAGGAGCCATGGGGAAGTCAACTCCACCACTCTCTTCAGTCTGCGTGTGGTAAGTGTGGCTCCCTGGGAGGCCTGCCCACCATGGCATAAAGGAGTAAAGGCTGAGCAGTAAAAATAGCAAATGACAGGCCAGGGTCACCTTCGCACACAGAAGGTGAAAAACATATGGTTCAACCAGTCTGATTAACATGACCATTTATACAAGGAACTCAGAAAATGGGATCCCAGTAGATGGACATTGCTTCCTATGCTTATTTAATGTTTCTATTGTAAATTTGTTACTCTTTCTCAGTGTCCATTTCAGTCCTTTTTTTTTACACTCTACTATCATTATTAATTCAGGACATTGTTATTTACTTAAGATTTATTTTCAGCCTCACAACAGTCATCTAGAAGACAGGTGCAGATGAAAACTAAGCCCAAGCCCTAACGGGTTTGGCTCAGTGGATAGAGTGTCAGCCTGTGGACTGAAGGGTCCCAGGTTCGATTCCGGTCAAGGGCATGTACCTTGGTTGCGGGCACATCCCCAGTAGAAGGTGTGCAGGAGGCAGCTGGTCGATGTTTCTCTCTCATCGATGTTTCTAACTCTCTATCCCTCTCCCTTCCTCTCTGTAAAAAATCAATAAAATATTTTTTTTAAAAAAAAGAAAGAAAAAAGAAAACTAAGGCCAAAAGAAACTGGGGGAAATGAGAAGATTCACTCATTTTATTCATCCACCAAACATTTCCAGGCGCCTGCCATATGCCAGGTGGTACCTCAGGCCTCATGATTCAGAAATGAAGTAGACAGAGTTGCTTCCCTAATGGAGCTGAATTCTAGTGGTGAGAGACGAACAACAGGAAATGGGCCCGAGCACTTACAGGCCTCAGGGGAGGAGAGAGCCGGCAGTTCGTTCTGTGTTACATAACATGTACCCACATGTGCGATATGTCAGGTGACCCTCACCGCCTTGGAGTGAAGGTCAGGCAGCCAGAAGCTAGAACCAAGGACGTGGACTTCCCAGCCCAGTTTTCATGTATTCCTGCTCATGAGCTCATGTGCGTGTCCAGCAAATATTTACTGCGCACCTGCTCTTTGTTAGAAGCCACTGTGCTCCGCTCTGGAAATGCACAGATGAAAAGTCGGAGCCCCGCCATTCATGGGGCTCCTGACCCCACAACACTCATCTGTCTCCTCTTCTTTAGGGGGAAAATGTCCAACATTTTGCTATAAAACCAACGGTGCAGTGACTGCAGCAATCAACTCAACGGGGCCCAGGCTGGGCTCTGGACACAGCTCAGAGGCACAGGCAGGCTGTTTCAGGCCCAGTACGGGCCACTCTTAGCGCAAACAGCCACCTCTCACCCACCCAGGACATGGAGTCCAACGCGTTGTGTGTTGATGTCTTTCTAAAATGCAAGGCATGTGCTCGCTTCGGCAGCACATATACTAAAATTGGAATGATACAGAGAAGATTAGCATGGCCCCTGCGCAAGGATGACACGCAAATTCGTGAAGCGTTCCATATTTTAAAAAAATAATAAATAAATAAAATGCAAGGCATATCAAAATCTTGTGCATGAAATTCTATCTTAATGAACGCTTTATATATAAATCTGGGCTAAGTAAAGAGAATTATTACCCTTAAACTTGCTGCTTTTTGAAATCTAGGTTTCAGGAGCTTTAAGAGAAACACGCTGGCGCGTTTCCCCATGTTGAGAAATCTACAGCATCATCGGAGAAAGAGAAGCACCTGTTTCTCTTGGAAACTCTTGCAGGACAGGGTCATGGGGGGAGCGGGGAGGGCAGGCACGTTACAATGGACCGACTGTGGATAGCACCAAATAAAAGCTTTAACTGACATGTGTCACTGAAACAAAGCCTTCCTGACCCCCACCCCCCCCCCCGCCCCAAATCTGTTTCCTCTACAGCTCGGGGCAGCCTGGCTACAAGCAGTCTTCTCACCATCCCACCACACGCGGGTCCTCCTTCCTCTCCGTCCAGGTCATGGTATTTAATAGCAGTGCATGGGCTCCAGGCGTCCCTGGGGCTGCTCCGGTCCTCGAGCCCACCAGGGTCGGTGCCCGGAGCCCTCACAAGCAGCTGCCACTTGGGGACACATGTGCTCGGCATGCAGGTTCTTGGGAAAGGCCCATCTCCTACTGGGGACATTTGCTTGTTGATAGAACATTCCTGACGGCCTCTTACCCCAAAGGAACAATGCCAGCAAAGGGACTAGAGGCATGATGGGCAGCGGGCACTGACTCTATCCTTGCCCACAGGTGCTGCCCTGTGTCCTCACCAACCCCACGCCTTGCTGGCCCCTCCTGGAACCCCCTTTGGCCACATCGCTTCCCCGACTGCGCCTTTGTTTCCCTGCCTTTGCTCTGAGATGCTCGGCCTTTATCTTGCTTCTGCTGCTGCCGTGGAAACCTTGGCCCAGGATGACCTTCCCGTCAAAATGGCATGTTTTAATTCATCTTGAGAGGAAAAGGCAGGGTCATACATGGGAAGGGGGTGCTGGTCCACACGAATGTAAGTGTGCAGATTTCACCAACGGGATGGCTGGTCGCTGGGTGGGGCCTTTTCCTAGAGACACGACCTGTGTGGTGCAGGCAAGGGTTGCACTGTACTGCTTTGGTCAGAACAAGGCTCTTCACTGTGATAGTCTAGGAAACGGTCAGACAATGAGCCCTGGCCTGTGATATCCTTCAGGGGATGGCACCATGGGACTGAACGCACAGCTGCACAGCCTGTTCTGATTGAGGACCCAGCTGTGCAGCCTCGTTTTGCAGACCATCCTGAGAAACAGACCAACCATCCTGTAAGTCTCTGTGGGATGCGATTTGAAAACCACTGGAGTAGGGACTGCTCAGCCAGGTTCAAGACTAGTGATGCCCCTTTCTGGCTGCTTTGCACACCAACCGAATGATGGCAAATGATGAGTGTTCCCGGCGCCACCACACACCCAGCAGCACGCAGGTGCTGTGCCTCGGAGAACACGCGGTCCCCGTGTGAGACGCTACTCCGTGTCTGAGCAGTGACGGGAACACGGGGACACCTGCCCACCACACCAGGGGCCTTGCCTGGAGACGGGGCCCTCTCAGGCCCTAAATAAGTACTTGACATGTATTCCTCCTAGAGCTCCTTCCCCGAGTGCAGACGAGCTTTAGAGATAACCCCCATCCGGGGAGCATCACTGGTTCTATAACCGAGGCTCCCTCGCCGCTCTTTACCGTAACCCCTGGTTTCTTCCTGTGGTTACAGTCACACACGGGCCAGCCCCAAAACGCACCCCTTGGAATTCAGCGGCTCGAACGCTCTCTGTCCCAAGAAACCTGGCGGATGCATTACGTTCAAAGCTAAGTTTGAATCTGCTTTTCTGAAGCCTCGCCAAATGAAACCCTCGGTGGACGTTGTATCTTTTATCGTTAAGTTAATAGGAGCGGAGTCTTTACATGTTTTCCCCCTTCTACCGCTTCCATTCAGTAGCACCAGGCAAGAAATGCGTTTGGTTCAGATTTGGCAAGTATCTGTGCTAATGTGCCGTTAGGACTAAAATGGCTCCTTGTGAAACGCCTTACAAGTCTGACGAGAAGCAGTTATGTAGTTTAACTGAGACAATTTAAAAAGATTATCATGCCTTGCTCTGCAAATAATTTTCCGTTGGAAACTTATGAAGGGATTTACTGGTTTTTCTTCAGCAACCGTGTGACTTTATCTGATACGAAGTCCTCTGGCTCTTTCCTGCCTTCGCACTATTTTGGAGGACAGTCACACGCCACTGAAAGACAGGCCTGTGTTCTGAGGAATGCGTCGTTAGGCAATTCCGTCCTTGTGCGAATGCCACGTGCACTTGCACAAACCTAGAGCGCCCCGGGGCTGCGCGGTGGAGCCTGCCGCTCCTGGATGAGCAGCGTGTACCGCACGTGACTGCACTGAACACGGCAGGCAGTGCTCACACACCGGCCGCGTGCCTCCCGCCAGCCCCGCCCTCCGTGCAGAGCTTCTCTATCCCAAAGCGCCTCCATGTCCGCTCGTCCTTCTGCCTGGGATGGCCTCTCCCAGACGTCCATCAGAGCACCACCCTCACTGCTCCCCCATCACCAGAGGCCTTGCCTCCCACCCTCGATAGCGACCCTGTCCCCCCTTTCCATCCTCCTCCCCCCAGCCCCGCATCTCCAACATGCCCCCCTGTGCGGATGTCATGTGAACAGCATTCTGTAGTGTTATGCGCCCACAGCCCGTGCTGCTTTGCTTGGGCAGCTGGGACAAAGGACCTCCAGCCAGGCTGCCTAAACAACAGAACCGTGTTCGCTCTCAGCTCTGGAGGCCGGAGGCTGCGGTCGGTGCTGGCAGGGCTGTCCTCCGGGGCTCCGAGGGGAAGCTGTTCCAGGCCCTGCTCCCAGTTGCCGGGGTTCTTGGCGTCCCTTGGCTTGTCACCCCATCTCGGCCTCCATTCTCACATGGCCTCTCCCACTGTGTGTGTGTGTGTTGAAATGGTCATCTTTTCGCTCCATGGTACTAATCGTACAGGATCACCACGTACATGGGACCCATTGTTGACTGAAAGGGTCGTTAAGCAGAGCGTGACTTTGGGAGAAAGGCTGTTTTTAAACTTCCTGCAGGTCAGACAGGTTCAGGACATTCGCGCTTAGTTGGCACAGTCCCCGTATCACAACATTTAGACGATGCGCATTAGGACTCTCAGCTCCCACTAGCCACTTGTCCTGATCCTGCTGGACACGGGCACTTGGTGGTGGGCTCACCGGGGAGGACGGGCCTCTGGGTGACAGCACGGACCCTGGATGCTGCCACTTGGCATGGAGCTGCCCATCTGCAGGCGATTTCTAGAAGCTTTGGGTGTGGCTGGACACCTGGGCGGTAGGCCAGCTGACTGGAACCCCAAAGCCACCTGCTCGATATTCCGGGACAGGCTTACTTCACGGTGCAGGCACTTTCCTTTGGGCTCCCTCGCGTCCCCTAGCTTAAATCCAAGGGCTACGTCTCCCCGCCATCGCCTCAACATGAAGATAGCACCAGGCCTGGGAGGGCAGCGGTCCTCCCCTAAGTCGTTGTTTTATTCCATGCCATTTCATTAGAACACTGAT
>NW_005871264.1:2227017-2245263 GCF_000147115.1 Myotis lucifugus | reverse complement strand
ATTTCAGAGTTTTGAGAATGTTCACTGGATATCAAAGAAATAAAGTTGAGGCGCTCATTAGTTTTGTTAATCTTTTTTTTTTTTTTTTAGTTTTGTTAATCTTAAAATGTGAATGAATTTTGATCCTTTCCTGAGAATTAATTTTGTTGAGTAGAGAAAGGAGGCAAGCATGAAGAAATGGCATATCTGATAGTGGTATATCATGGGACTGAGTTAGGTTAGAGGTACTGAAAGTAGATAATTAACTTTTTTTTTTTTTGCCTTCAGTGACTGTTTAAAATTATGTGGGAATTTTTACTTAAGACCAGCATTTTAGTTGATGACATTAACTGATGGAGTATGTAATTTGAGCCACCAAAATAAGTGAGATCATTACCTCTTACCAGAAAATCTTAGGAAGACTTCAGATAATTTTTATAAAAGCTCTTTGTGTCAAATAATATTGGAATGATCACTTTCCAATTCTTTGGTTTTAGACTTTGATTTTGTCACTGATGTCTCTATTTGCTTGGCTTTTCTAAAGTTATTTCCACTCCTGTCCCTTACAGCTTGTTTGCTTTTCATTCCTGCCCTTGTGGTATGAGCTTTTCTGTTTTATTGTAAGTTTAGGTATTCTAACCCATATAGAGTAGGGGTGGAGAATTTTTTTTCTACCAAGGGCCATTTGGATATTTATAACATCATTCCTGGGCCCTCCAAAATTATCAACTTAAAAATTAGCTTGCTCTTTTTTTTTTTAATTAAATCTTTATTGTTCAGATTACATTTGTTCCTCTTTCCCCCCCCCATAACTCCCCTCCTCCCAGTTCCCGCCCCACCCTCCGCCCTCACTCCCCACCCACTGTTCTCATCCATAGGTGCACGATTTTTGTCCAGTCTCTTCCCGCATCTCCCACACCCCTTTCCCCCCCAAGAATAGTCAGTCCATTCCCTTTCTATGTCCCTGATTCATTATAATCACCAGTTCATTCTGTACATAAGATTATTTATTCACTTGATTCTTAGATTCACTTGTTGATAGATGCATGTTTGTTGTTCACAATTTGTATCTTTACCTTTTTCTTCTTCCTCTTCTTAAAGGATACCTTTCAGCATTTCGTATAATACTGGTTTAGTGGTGATGAACTCCTTTAGCTTTTTCTTATCTGTGAAGCTCTTTATCTGACCTTCAATTCTGAATGATAGCTTTGCTGGATAAAGTACTCTTGGTTGTAGGTTCTTGGTATTCAACACTTTGAATATTTCTTGCCATTCCCTTCTGGCCTGCAAAGTTTCTGTTGAGAAATCAGCTGACAGTCGTATGGGTATTCCCTTGTAGGTAATTGAGTCTCTTTCTCTTGCTGCTTTTAAGATTCTCTCTTTGTCTTTTGCTCTTGGCATTTTAATTATGATGTGTCTTGGTGTGGTCCTCTTTGGATTCCTTTTGTTTGGGGTTCTCTTCGCTTCTTGGACCTGTAAGTCCATTTCTTTCACCAGGTGGGGGAAGTTTTCTGCCATTATTTCTTCAAATAGGTTTTTAATATCTTGCTGTCTCTCATCTTCTGGCACCCCTATTATTCTGATGTTTGTATGCTTGAAGCTGTCCCAGAGGCTCCTTACACTATCTTCGTATTTTCGGATTCTTTTTTCATTTTGCTTTTCCGGTTGGGTGTTTTTTGCTTCTTCGCATTTCAAATCTTTGACTTGATTCTTGGGCTTCTCTGGTCTGCTATTGGGTGTCTGTATAATATTCTTTATTTCAGTCAGTGTATGCTTAATCTCTAGTTGGTTCTTTATCACAGCATCGAGGGTCTCATTAGATTTCGTGAGGGTCTCATTAGATTTCGTGAGGGTCTCATTAGATTTCGTGAGGCTCTCATCAAGTTTATTGGCAGCTTGTAGCACATTATTGCAAGCCCTCAAAATTGCGTTTTTTAGCTCTATATCCTCCATTTCTGTCATGTTTTTTTGTCTCCGCATTTTTTATGCTTTCTTGGTGCACCCCCTTGTGGTCTTTGTGCACAGTCTTGTTCTAGTTGAGCCTTGATTGTTGTAGTTAATACTAGAGGGATTTGACCACCAGGCCGACTGGCTGTGAGAATCAGCTGCGTCTGCCGCGGGAAAACTTCTGTCCTCTGGAGAGGTGCTAATCTAGCCTTTGCCTGAGGCTATCCGGCAAATGGCTCTGCGCAGGGCTTGGGCGGGCGGAGGGAGCAGTTATGGCTGCTCTCAGTCCCGTTCCCAGAGGCTCTGCTTCTCAGAACCCCAGTCACCGCTGCAAACCTCGGAGAGAAAGCTGCCCTCACGTTCCAACTGATGCCAGACAATCCCGCTTCTCCCGTTTGAGTCTGAGTCCCTAGAGACTCGCCCGGATCTGGAGCTCAGAGTCTGAGACTCCCTCCTGATTGAAAACGACAACCGCGCCCTCAGCCACCAGCCCGCTTTGCGCGCGCACCACTGCACCTTTATATTTTCCACACTGCGCTTCCTCTGAGCCTCGGTATGCTGTTGTCTTTCCTTCTAGTTGAAGAGTCTCTCCTCAGCCAGCCTTCCTGTGGTTCTGGGTGATGTCCGGTCTGTCTTTTAGTTGTATTTTTGAAGTGGTTGTTTGCGGCAGCAATCTCCAGGTGTTTACCTATGCCGCCATCTTGGTCTCCTTCTAGCCTGCTCTTTAGTCAAACATTTAATAAAACTTACCCTAATGCCTTGGCAGGGCCAGACCAAATGATTTCACGGGTCTTATGTGGCCCACGGGCCAGACATTCCCCACCCCTGATATAGAGGAACAAAATATGATATACTAGAGGCCCGGTGCATGAATTTGTGCACCAGTGGGGTCCCTCAGCCTGGCCTGCGGGATTGGGCCGAAACCGGCTCTTTGACATCCCCCGAGGGGTCCCGGATTGTGAGAGGGCACAGGCCACTCTGAGGGACCCCATTGATGCACGATTGGGGCCGGGGAGGGACCATGGGAGGGCTCCAGGGCGTGTCCAGCCCGTCTCGCTCAGTCCTGATTGGCTGGACCCCAGCAGCAAGCTAACCTACCAGTCAGAGCGCCTGCCTCCTGGTGGTCAGTGCACGTCATAGCGACTGGTCGACCGGTCAACTGTCTGCCCCCTGGTGGTCAGCGCATGTCATAGCGAGCAGCTGAGCATCCTTAGCATACTGTTAGCATATTATGCTTTGATTGGTTGAAGAGACGACCGGAACTTAGCATATTAGGCTTTTATTATATGGGATAGAGTCTCAAAGCCTCCCCTCCTTGTGTTTAGTTCTTAATATCTCAGTATCTCACTCTTGTCTTGCCTTGCCATTATTGGTTATCTTCAGGTGGAAACAGAAGTATGTAAAAACTTTATCACCGCCCTAACTGGTTTGGCTCAGTGGATAGAGCGTCAGCTTGCCGACTAAATGGTCCCAGGTTCGATACAGGTCAAGGGCATGTACCTTGGTTGTGGGCACATCCCCAGTAGGGGGTGTGCAGGAGGCAGTTGATCCATGTTTCTCTCTCATGGATGTTTCTAACTCTCTATTCCTCTCCCTTCCTCTCTGTAAAAAAAAAATCAATAAAGTATATTAAAAAAAAAACTTTATCACCAATAAATCAACAAATAGCAAGTGTTGGCGAGGTTGTGGAGAAAAGGGAACCCTTGCACACTGTTGGTTGGGAATGCTGATTGTGCAGTCACTGTGGAAAGCAGTATGGAGTTACCTCAGAAAATTAAAAATTGAACTGCCTTATGACTCAATGATTCCACTTCTGGAATTTATTCTAAGAAAATCAAAACACTAATTCAAAAGAATATATGTACCCCTGCCCAACCGGGGTGGCTCAGTGATTGAGTGTTGACCTATGAACCAGGCGGTCGCTGTTCAATTCCTGGTCAGGGCACATGCCCAGGTTGCAGGCTTAATCCCCAGTGAGGTGGCGTGCAGGAGGCAGCCAATCAGTGATTCTCTCTCATCATTGATGTTTCTATCTCCTCCCTTCCTCTCTGAAATCAATAAAAATATATTTAAAAAAATAAAAGAATATATGTACCTCTATGTTCATTGCAGCATTATTTACAATAGCCAAGATTTGGAAGCAGCCCAAGTGTCTGTCTGTCAGATAAGTGGATAAAAAGGCTGTGGTACATTTACACAATGGAATACTACTCTGCCGTAAAAAGAAAGAAAATTTTACCATTTGCAACAGCAAGCATAGACCTGGAGAACATTATGCTAAGTGAAATAAGCCAGTCAGAGAAAGACAAGTATCATCTGACTTCACTCATGTGGAATTTAATGAACAAACTGAACTACCAAGCAAAATAGAGATAGACTCATAGAGAACAGGCAGACAGCTCTAGTAGGGAGTAGGGGTGGAGGGATTGAACAAGAAAGAGAATTCATGGACATGGATAACAGTGTGGTTCATTGGCCTTGGGGTCTCTCGAGAGGTGCAAAGTCAGTCACTGCCTGTGCCCTGCCTGGGGCCACATGGCATGAGCTACAGAGGGATCTGCAGATGGCTGCTACCTGCGCTGGAGATGCCCAGAAGAGGCCAAGCTGCCATCCAAGGCTGACTGCTGCTAGTGCCAGACCTAGGGCCACTTAGCAAGAGGTAGCAGGTAGGCAGAGGCCAGATGCTGTTTGTTTGAGAGATTGTAGAAAGTTTGAAGCATGAGGCAAGAGAGGTCATTTGTGTGGAAAAGTGACTGGGAATGGCTTGCGTGGGTCCTCAATTTGAGTGGGACAGGGTCTCAGGGAATCACTGGGGCTGAACCAGGTTGATGGAGACTTAGATCTGGTGCCTACATGCTGGCTCAATGGGGGTGGGGATTCAGAAAAGGAACTAATGGCCTTTGCCAGCACTTTTGTCTGGCAGAAAGCTGCCTCCCAACTCTTGCCCTGATGCCAGACAATTCACTTACTCCCATTATATCCCTGGTTCCTTTCAAGCTACTGCCCAGCGCTGGAGCTCAGAGGGAGTGAGTCAGAGTAAATCCATGCTTGGGTCCTTTAAGAGGAATGCCCTAGGACTCCAGCAGCCCTCTGTCTCTCTCAGCCACAATCCCTGCTGGGTTTTATAGTCATTAGTTATGTAGACTTCTCTTCCTGGCTCTGGAACCCTGGACTGGGAGGCCTCTTTTGGGGCTGGGACCCCTCCTCAGGGGACTTCTACAGCCAAGGTATCCTTCCCAGTTTTAAACCACTAACATGGTTGTGTGACCAGCCCAGTCTGTGTTTCCACCCCTCTCACCAGTCTCGATGTCACTTTAAATTCCTAGTTGTAGGACTTCCATTTGATTAGATTTCAGGTGGTTCTGAATGATGGTTGTTCTGTAGTTTAGTTGTAATTTTGTTGTGGCTTCGAGTATTGCATTTACCTATACTGCCATCTTGACCAGAATCCTGTATGTAGCTGTCTTTAGCTGGAGAGTTGGCATGTCTGGCTCTCACTTGGATTGCCTTATTCTCTTCCACATAGCCTGTCATTCTCCAGTCAGCTAGACCAGCTTCCTTATATGGCAGTCTTAGAATAGCAATCGAAGAGGATGAAGATGGAAGTTTCGAGACCTCTTGAGTTTTCAGCTCTGAAACTTGCTTATCCTTTCTACCACATTCTGTTGGTCAAAGCAAGTCATAAGGCTAGTTCAGATTCAAGGGGTGGGGAAATATTCTCCATCTCTTGAAAGGAAGGAGCTTCAAAGAATTTGTGGCAACATTACTTAATAGGAATGTCCAAATGCCATAGTTGGTGGTGGTACTTGTGACTTGGGTGACTTTGTAGGCAGAATAATGACTCCCCAAAGATATCCACTTCCTAAACCTCTGAACCTTACATGCAAAAGTGACTTCAAATCTGTGATTAAGTTAAGGGTCTTGAGATGGGCACATTGTCCTGGATTACCTGGTTGGGCCCAGTGTAATCACAAGGGTCCTTGTAAAGTGAAACAGGTAGGAGAGTCAGCCTTAGAAGGAGATGTGACAGTGGGCACAGAGGTTGGAGTGCTGTCATTGTTGACTGTGGATGGAGGAGAGGCCATGAACCAAAGAATGTAGCCAGCTCTAGAAGCTAGAAAAGGCAACGTAACACATTCTCCCTGATGCAGCCCTGATGATACCTTGATATAGCCCAGTGATGGCGAACCTACGACACACGTGTCAGAGGTGACACGCGAACTCATTTTTTTGGTTGATTTTTCTTTGTTAAATGGCATTTAAATATATAAAATAAATATCAAAAATATAAATCTTTGTTTTACTATGGTTGCAAATATCAAAAAATTTCTATATGTGACACAGCACCAGAGTTAAGTTAGGGTTTTTCAAAATGCTGACATGCCGAGCACAAAAGGTTCGCCATCACTGATATAGCCCAATGAGGCCCATTTTGGACTTTGACCTCCAAAATTGTAAGATAAATTTGTGTTGTTTAAGCTACTAAGTTTGTGGTAATTTGCTACAGCAGCAATAGGAAACTAATAAGAGTGACCATGCTCCTGTCTTAAAGATCATTTCCAACAGAAAGAGACACTCTAGACTCCAAGAGAGTGAGAGTCAGTAGAGACTTGGTTTCAGCCTGACCTGATCCTTGGTCATATGCCACAGCCTTATCTTTCTTCTTTCCCATCATAATCTAGCACTGTTGGCTCTCATTATCACTCCTTCTAGTCTGCCAAGATGCTTTACCAAAGGTGTGAAAGATATTTTTTTCTCATGGAAAAAGTTGAGTGCCTTACTTAAGTTAATAGGCTGTAAAGAATTATTTTTTCAAACTAAAGAGAAAATTACAAAACACTGAATATAAGAGAAAGAACCACATAACCTTTGATAAAGTTGTTTATGCTTCTGTTGTGATCTAGTGCCCTTGAATGAGAGAGGGCTAACTTCTGAGACTAGACAAGTGTAAAATTATGTGTACCAGGTGATGAATACTTTAGGTTATGGGCTCTTGATTAAAATTTAACTTAGAAATATTTCATTCTTTGTCAGGCCTTTGACACTCCATAATTCCAAGTAAGGTCTTAGAAGCATGGTATCTTCCATTCACTACACACATTAGGAGAAAAGTACTTTGACTTTTGCAATTTATAATTCTAGGGCTCAAAGTCTAAAATATACTTAAGTTTCTGGCAATAAATGTATAACTTCACAATTTCTTTTGATGTCACAGTACTTTTTTGAATTTTGAGAAGGAACCTCCATCTTCAGGCGGTCATTTAAAATGAGCAAGAACAATGTTTTCTAAAACGTCTATATCCATTTGTGATAAGACAAATTTTATCTTTGTGTGTGTGTGTGTGTGTGTGTGCTTTATTTATTTATTTACTGTATTTTTCCGTTTATAAGATGCCCTCATGTATAAGACAGCCCCCACTTTTCCAACCCAAAATTAAGAAATCAATATTTTAAATAAAAAACAGAACACATTTTTATTTAGTAATTATTGCAGGTAATGTTTATATACCAGTACTATGATATTATGCAGTATATCACTTTATTCAGCCTCTGTTGCATCACTGCTCTCTTCTTCATCACTGTTAGTTCCAGTCATTTCAACTTCTATTGTACCCTGCTATCTTCTGAGTCACTGTCTATATATGTGAGATCATCCTCATAAACTGGTGGCATTTTCTGAACTTTGTTCATGTTCTCATGGCCAACCCTTTTCTTCTCATGAAATTGAAGCACCATTTTGCCTTTCCTGTAAAATCAACAATGTTTATTTCGCTTGCAAACATTCTTGCCTGACATTGAGTAAGCTTGGTTGACACACTCTTGTGCTGCTCCAATTTTGCCCATTTTGTTGGTTTTCCTCTTAAGGCCTTCTTTTTTGTCATCTTAAGGAGTTGTTCTTCCTGTTTTCTCCACTGTCTGATCATACACTCAGTGGGAGCAGGTCCTAATTGTCTCTCTGCAGTTCTGTATCGATGCTTTTTTGCATAGCTGATTACATTGTTTGAATTTTGCAGAGCAAGACAATTGCTTACCAGTATTTATCTTTTTATTTTTTGACACCTTTATGGCTCAGAACGCTCTGGTCCCTGTTGCATCTGTGCACTCTCCACCTCCACCTCCAATTATGGCATCAGCCGATGTCAGTAACAATAAGGCTCGTGATTGCAGGAAGCCTGCTTGGCAAGGTATGGGCAGCTACGTGCAGGGGCGGCTCCCTCCTCAGCTGACTTCCGTGTATAAGACGCCCCTCAATTTTCAGTCTAACAATTTTAGAAAAAAATAGCATCTTATATATGGAAAAATACGTGTGGTTTTTTTTTGTTCTGTACTTTTTCCTGATAAGACAGATTTTAAAAATCCAACTTAAGAAAAGATGATGAAGAATATGAAAATATGTATCAAATATGTAAGGCATTCAGAGCTTTTGTATGAAGAATATTCAACAATGTCAAAACCAGCCTGGCCTTGTGGCTCACTGGTTGAGCATCAACCTGTGAATCAGGAGATTCCCCGTTAGGGCACATGCCCAGGTATGGGGCTCGATCCCCATTGAGGGGCGAGCAAGAGGTAGCTGATCAATGATTCTCTCTTATCAGATGTTTCTATCTCTCCCTCTCCTTTCCTCTCTGAAATCAATAAAAATGTGTTTGTTTTTTTTAATCTTTTTAAAAAATATATATTTTATTGATTTTTTACAGAGAGGAAGGAAGAGGGATAGAGAGTTAGAAACATCCATGAGAGAGAAACATGGATCACCTGCCTCCCGCTACTGGGGATGTGCCCACAACCAGGGTACATGCCCTTGACCGGGATCGAACCTGGGACCCTTCAGTCCACAGGCCAACGCTCTATCCACTGAGCCAAACCGGTTAGGGCATGTGTTTGTTTTTTTTTTAAAAAAAGAATGTCAAAACTAAGGGAGCCTAGTAGAAAAATTGTAACTGTAGAATATGACAGAACATTCATAAAATTAAGAAGAGCTTTGTAAGTTGAATTAAGTGATCAGTTCTGAATATAGTTAAGTGGATTATTTAGAAAAAATATGTTCTTTCATCTGCCTTACTCTAGAGCTTTTTTATTTTTTAAAAAAATATATTTTATTCATTTTTTTACAGAGAGGAAGGGAGAGGGATAGAGAGTTAGAAACATCAATGAGAGAGAAACATCGATCAGTTGCCTCCTGCACACCCCCTACTGGGGATGTGCCTGCAACCAAGGTACATGCCCTTGCCTGGAATTGAACCCGGGACCCTTAAGCCCGCAGGCCGATGCTCTATCCACTGAGCCAAACCAGTCAGGGCACTCTAGAGCTTTTGATCTGCCTTTGTCTAAAATTGGTCTAATACAGTAACCTTTAGCCAAATGGAGCTATTTGAATTAAAATGTTAGACTCAAGCTCTAGCTGGTTTGACTCAGTGGATAGAGCATTGGCCTGTGGACTGAAGGGTCCTAGGTTCGATTCCGATCAAGGACACATGCCCTGTTGCAGGCTTGGCCCCCAGTAGGGGCTTGCAGGAGGCAGCCGATCAACAGTTCTCTCTCATCATTAATGTTTCTATCTCTCTCTCTCTCCCTTCCTCTCTAAAATCAATAAAAATATATTTTAAAATGTTAGACTCAAACTACCAGACATCTGTTTGTCCAGTTTTCCTGGAATTGAAGTTGACTTGTTGGTCTTGTCTTTAGTTGATTATAAGTTATATTGGCCTTGAATATACAGGGGGTCATATATGAAGGGATCAGTGTACACAGGGCTTTTTCTATTGAGTTTCTTTGACCTTTTTGCCCCATCTCACTGTGTTTCTGGTCAGTCACAGTCTGGTCACTGTGACCCCTGTGACAATCTCCAACGTGAGCACCAACTTCACACAGACCCCATTTTCTGTGACAATTAAGATAGAAAATCTTTTAATCCAACCAAACAAAGGTTAGAGACTTATTTTTTTTGATAGGATCATTTATTACCTTAGGAAATTGCTTAACTAAAGTGAACTGGGATGAGAAAAATAGTGCTTTTCAGAGTGCATACTAACTTTTTATCTCTTCAGTCCTGTCCAGAACAGTCCAGGTTGGATGTAAAGTCTGTGTGGTCCCTGACAGAATTCAGTTATATCTGGAGAAGTCTGTAGGATTATGTAAATATTCATAAGCAAATATGAGTGAATTTTGCCTTACAGTAGAATTGTTATTCCACAAGTCCATTAATGGTTGCTCATTGAAAAACCTTGCATGAGCTTGTAAATGAGTCTTGTTGCCAATTCACAAATGAAGAATATAGACAAAGAAGGAAAAGTATATGGAATTACTTGGTTCGTGCATTAAACCAATCTAGATAATTTCTTCTGTATTGTTTTGGAAATTATACCATAAAAGATACTTCTAAAATAGCGGGAAATTGTATCACTGGAAGGCCATGTCCTTTTTTTTTTTTTAACGAAACTAAACCAAATACCTTGGCTTAGTGACAATCTACATTTCAAAGGTTCACCAGACTAAAAGCTTATTCTTCACTTAAATGACTTCTCCCCAGACATATTTAGAGTTCATCTAGGTTATAAACCATATCTCCAGTTATTCATGCTGTTCCAGATTGGGTAAAACAAGTATCAAAAGTACTGAAGGGAGAGGTAATAGCTTAAGCACTTCTCAGCTTATCCTTTATCTCTAGATGTAGATATTTGGAGAAATGCAACCGTTTAATGAGAACTGCAGTGGGGCATCCATTTACATCTCTTAGGATTGGTTGAATAGAGTATGGTCTATTGAGTATACTTTTGATGTCGTTGCCAGTCTCTTTTTTCAAATGTACACGTGACACTATCTGAAGAAATACTAGAAACACCTAGTAAACATTTTTCTAATATCTTTTGTTAAGCTATATTCAGGTGATCACATTTTGAGGCTTGGTTTTCTGCTTAGCTATCAGTGCTAATCGGGTTACATATAGGGTATCTGTGAGCTGCTGACTTTAATAGGTCAGCCTGTGTAAGTGTGTAAGACTCAGTTCTTTGGAGACTAATAATGTGGCAGTTTCCTCTGCTTAGATGTGAAGGGAGCACTTGTTTTAGAGCTCTGTAACATGGTTTCAGAAATCTGTTCTTTCTTATATAATGTCTGGATTCCTGATGATTTTACTCCATGTGATTAGTAATACTTTGTGGGAAATGGCTGGTTTCCCTTTAATTAAAAATAGCAGTTTAAGGATATCAGGCAAACAGACCTCTTATAACGTTTCATCTTTTTGGAGTTTTGTTTCTGGTACATTATTAGAACAAGTGTACAGTAACAAAATAATATTGAACTGTTTTCTTCAGATTTTTAGTCTTGTTTTTTTCTAGTTTTCTGAACATCCCAGGTATCTTACATAAACAGTCCATCACCTTGTCATGAGCTAGGCAAAATGCACCCTCCTCTTGGAAATGAAAAGGCAAGATGCACAGAAGCTTGAGAGTTGCCGTGAATTTCTCCTAGGGCAAGTACAACTACTCACGGCTCCATCCTAGCCATGTAGACTATAAATCCTCTTCTGGTTTTGCATTTTCACACTGTATTTGGCAGAGTAGAGTTTTCCTACAATAAGCCAGTCTCTCTCCTAATGGTTAAATCAGGCAAATAACTTCACCTAAAAATGTGAATTTTTCCAAGAAGCAGAATTCATTCTGTGCTTTAAATTTAAAACTTCATTCTGTAAGTTTTTTTTAAAATTTAATTTAATTTTTATCTTATTTTTTTTGTTAATCTTCACCTGAGGATATTTTTCCATTTATTTTAGGGAGAGTGGAAAAGAGAGGGAAAGACAGAGAGAAACATCAATGTGAGAGAAACACATTGATTGGTTGCCTCCTGCACGAGCCCTGACCAGGGTTTGGGCCAAGGAGGAGCCTGCAGCCGAGGTACATGCCCTTGACCAGAATTGAACCCAGGACCCATGGGTCTGCAGGCTGACACTCTATCCACTGAACCAAACTGGCTAGGGCTCATTCTGTAAGTTTTAAATTTAGCTGGGTATATTCCAAATAGCACTAAATCCTTTATAATAAAAGCCTAATATGCAAATCGACCAAATGGTGGAACGATGACCAGTCGCTATGACACACACTGACCACCAGTGGGCAGACACTCAGTGCAGGAGCTGCCCCCAACCCACAGGCCCCAGGCCAGCCAAGGCTGGTGCCAGCGGGGCGCGCCCCCCCCCCCCCCCATCACCCTGCTGGTTGCCCCACAGATTGGCCCTGATTGCCGGCCAGGCCTAAGAACCCTACCCGTTCACGAATTTCGTGCATCGGGCCTCTAGTTTTATTATAACGGGCAAGTGCAAGAATAAGAAAAACTTACAATAAAGAGGAAAAAAGGTAACTTCATTTTGGAAAAACCTGGCTTACCTAACCTTAACCAAGTGATTCAGTAATAGGACAATATGCCATCTGATGTGATACACTGAGAAGGCCAACATTCTTGCATTAGGAACATTCCTGCCCCAAATGCAGAACATGAAGCTGGTCGTGAGGAAACGGGTAAACTCAGGCCTGCACTCTTTAAAATTGTCAATGTCTTGAATGGCTAAAAGGCGGGAGGACTCTTCTAGATTGAAGGAGACTAAAGAGATAATGAGCCCTTGATTCTTAAAGGGATTCTGTTTTAAGAGTTATGAAGGATGCTATTGGGACAGCTGGTAAAATTTGAATATGGGCTGTATGTTAACATTTAATGTGCTGTATTTGGTTCTTGTTCTGTGGATATATAAGAGAATGTCCTTAGGAAATGCACACTGAAGGACCTAGTGGTAAGGGGTTATAATGTCTGCAGTTTACTCTCAAATGGTTTAGCAAAAATAACTAGAAGATTTACAAAGTAAACATAACAATAAGAATTGGTTAAAAGTATAAGGAGAGTGTTATAATATTAGAACTTTTTGCTAAGTTTTAAAAAGACACAAAATGGGTAATATAAGAAAAACAAATAACTTAGACTTACGGTGCAATTATTATGTGACGGGTATAGTTCTAAGGATGCTTTATGTATTACCTCATTTTATCACTACAACAACTGTATAAGATAGGATTATAAGAATATGGTTTCCCAGCATTACAGATCTTATTTATTTCAAAATATTTATATGATTTCCCAAGTAGTAGAAAAGAAATCATCTAGGTTAATTTAACTTCTAAACCATCTAATTTGATATACTTTCACACTATTATTTCCAGTTTATAGATGAGCAAATTAAGAAACAGGGAGATTAAGTTACCCGTCACATAGCTAAGTGGTATGGCTGGAATTTAACCCTAGACAGAGACTGAGTTCTTAACCACTGTAGTATGGAATATTAGAAAATGTATACTCATATACTGAATGAATCTCTGAGATTTTAAGGTAAGAATGAGAGTTAGTAAGGTTACTGACTTTGATTTTCTTCTATAAAAGGAATAGTATGATATTGTGTCAAAAGTTTTGTAAAACAGTATATTAAAAATAATCTCAAATTTGATTAGTCTCCTGTTTATTTCTTCTTCCTTCTACTTGTTTTGTGTTTAGCTTGTTCTTTTTCTAGTTTCCAAAGGTGGAATGTTAGGTTATTCATTTGAGATATACTTCTTTTTTAATGTGGACATTTGCAGCTGTACATTTCCTTCTAAGCACTGCTTTAGCTGCTTATTGTGTGATCTTTTGAACCAGTTTGATGTGGTATGGTAATAGTTTCTATACTTGTGTATAAATCATATGGGAAATTCTTTTTATTTTTCTTTTATTTTCCAGAATGTTTGTTCACCAAACATTTTTTAAAAATAATTCTTTATTGTTGAAAATATTACCTATGTCCTGTTTTCCCCCATTGACCCTCTCCAGCAGCCCCGCCCCACCCCAGACCCTCATTGCCCCAATTGTCTGTGGCCATGGGCCATGCATAGATGCATACAAGGTTCTTGGTTGATTACGTCCCACCCACCCACCCTCCTCTGCCTTCCCTCTGAGATTCTGCACTCTGTTCCATGCTTCTATGTCTCTGGAGTCACTCCATTCATCAGTTTATTTTGTTACTTAGATTTGGGGAACTCTTTTTAAAGAGCCCATTCCACTAAAAGCTGGTTTAGTTGATCTGAGATATGAGGTAGGACTCAGGACTTTATTATTATTAATGACTACTCAGATTATTACCATTGAAAACTTATTGAGCTGTACCTCAATGTATTTGTGCACTTTTCTATGTTTGTGTTATACTTCCACTTCAGAAATTGTTTTAAGCTACTCAGGTAATTCTGAAGTTTACCAGGTTGAAGAACCACTGATGTCTTTGATTTCAATAGTTGAGGTAGGATATGGAGTGGAGATTTTTGATTGACTTCTTTTTGCTCTTTTAACTTTGTGTCCCATATTTAGATGTTATAAATGTTATATTTTGTAAAAGCTATATAAAATTTCATTTTATGATTGTAAGAATTTAATTAGGTTTTTTAGTTTTGTTTTGCTATTACATAAACACTGCTAATGTAAACCTCTGCACCAATATCTTTTTGCATGAGGAAATATTTGTAGGATTAATCCTTAGTGAACCTCTTGGCTCAAAAGATATATGCATTTAAAGGAATGATATGGGGATGTAAAGTACAACATAGGGAGTATACTCAGTAATGTAGTTACTATGCATGGTGTAATATGGCTACTAGACTTATCAGGGTGATCATTTTATAAGGTATGTCAGTGTCTACTCACTATGTTTTACACCTGAAACTAATACTGTATGTCAACTCTAATTGAAAAAGAATTTTTTTAAAAAAAGGGGTGAAAGATGTCACCAAAATGGTCTCCTTACAGGTTGTGCCAAATTTTCACTACCATTAGCATGTATTTTTATTTATTTATTTTTCTTTTTAATGACTTTTTAAAAAATATATTTTTATTGATATCAGAGAGAGGAAGGGAGAGGGAGAGAGATAGAAACATCAGTGACAAGAGAGAATCATTGATTGGCTCCCTCCTGCATGCCCCCTACTGGGGATCCAGCTCACAATCTAGGCATGTGCCCTGACCAGGAATCAAACCAACATCTCCTGATTCATGGGTCAAGGCTCAAAACTGAGCTACAGAAGCCAGGCATTAGCGGGTATTTTTAGTTGTTTATCTCTCTACCCTACTGTCACTGGGAACTAAATTTTAATGCGTGCCTGTTTGATATATGAAAATGGGATCTTACTGTTTTAACTGGCATTTCTTGTGTGGGTGAAGTTGGGTGTTATCGGCCATTAGTTATCTTTCATTGTTTTCTAACTTCTTTACCTTTTAATGAAATTACCTCTTTGTTTTTTTTAATATATTTTATTGATTTTCTACAGCAAGAAGGGAGAGGGATAGAGAGTTAGAAACATCGATGAGAGAGATCAATCAGCTGCCTCCTGCACGCCCTCTACTGGGGATGTGCCCGCAACCAAGGTACATGCCCTTGACCGGAATCGAACTCAGGACCCCTCAGTCCACAGGCCGACGCTCTATCCACTGAGGCAAACCGGTTCGGCACCTCTTTGTTTTATGTTGCAGATATTTGTCTACAATTTGTTCTTGATGTTTCAACTTTATTTTTGTTTATGATGTATGGTATTTTTAAGCACATAAATTTATATTCCCCACCTTACCTAGCACTATACTCTAGTATAGATGCTCCCAGGATGTAATAATAGTTGAATCCTCCCAAAACTGTTGGAAAGAATTATTATCCTTGCTCCTCTTTCTTTAAAAATAAAACAAAAACACCAAAGTAGAACATTTTATAAGTGTTTAGTTGAAAGTGACCAGTGATAAGAGTTTGTAATCAGTGGTGATAGTTCAGTGGCTTAAACAAAAAACCTGTGCATTTTCCATTTGTATTTTGATCAAGTTGAATTGAAATTCCTTGTGATGATCAGGAAGACATTGACAGGCAAACTTACACTCTAAAGCAATGAGCAAATAATATTAAGAATTACTTGATGTGACTATCAAAAGCAGGGGTCCTCAAACTTTTTAAACAGGGGGCCAGTTCACTGTCCCTCAGACCGTTGGAGGGCCGGACTATAGTTTAAAAAAAAAAACTATGAATAAATTCCTATGCACACTGCACATATCTTATTTTGAAGTAAAAAAACAAAACGGGAACAAATACAGTATTTGTATTTGCATGTGGCCCGTGGGCCGTAGTTTGAGGACCCCTGATCAAAAGTATGGCAGTCTTTATACAAAGAGAAATCATAGCCAGCTGAGAAAACTAAATAAAAGAATTTTCTTTAAACTAACCATGATCCTTTTTTAATGTATAATCTGTCAAACTATTAGCTAATCATAGAAAGGATTGGATTTTTTCTCCCTCCCACTCCCCTACTATTAAAGTGAATCAGATATAATCATGATTGTGTCAAAAGTTCAAAAGGGAAAATGGGAGGTAAAATGAGCCAGATTGGCACTCTTCCCTCAACATTGTACCTGTAAGCTTGATATGTTGTTTCAGAGATTAACTTTATAGACTTCCGTACCCAGAAGTATGAAAATTCTTAGGGAACTCTTTTCACAAGCTTGATCTTAACATACTGAATAAAGAGAGCAGCTAATCCCCTTTGTAAAGTAATTTGAGAGGAGGGAATTCAAAATGTAAAATCTCACCTGCATAAAACACTCAATTCTATAAAGGCCTTTCTACCTGTAGACACTTACAAAGACTTAATATTTTAATGCGGAAGGGTGAACTTGGTTAAAAAGCCAATGAGTGAAATTAGAGAGAAATAATCCAGTGCTTTCTTTCTGGGAATTATCATCCTGCTCTCCAGGGGACCTAATTTTATTCCCTGTGGGGAATGAGAATACCTCTCTGTACAGCAAGCCAGCATCTCTAAATATAAGCTTGACTTTTAGTATAATAAGAGTCTTGTTAGGTGCAATTTGCTCTTAGTCATTAATACAATGGACAAATGTTGTGGTTACCTGGGAAAGAAAATTCAAGTGCTTTTAAACCTCTTGTGAGATTTGGTTTCATGCTTGAAATCTATACAGTGTTATGCCCAATAGCATCTGTAGAAGATTCCAAGCTATAAGGTATACAACATAGAGAAGTTAATACACTTTAGAAAAAGCTTAGACCACTACAAAGTGGGTTTAAGATCCTGAATAAAAAGCTTCTCTTTAGCTGAATGACAATTACCAGTGGCATTAAGTTTAACAAATGATTGGAATTTTCTTACGAGTGAATTTTATATGATGATTTGTATACAAAATAAGAAGGCAGTCTTTTCTTTTAGTGGCAGTTAACTTTTTTTTTCAGCTCTAAAACAGTTTATAGTTCTAAAGTGCAAAGGTTGAAGTAACGACCAGTTATAATCTGAAAGTATATACATTTGACTCTTGAACAGCACTGGCGGTTGGGGTGCCAACCCCCCATGCAGTTGAAAATCCTCCTGCAACTTGACTTCCCCAAAACTTAACTCCCAATAGCCTACTGTTGGCTGGAAGCCTTACCCATAACATAAATAGTCTATTGACACATGTTTTGTATGTTATATGTATTATATACTATAGTCTTACAATTAAGTAAGCCCGAGGAAAGAAAATGTTACTAAGAACATCATAAGGACAATAAAGTACATTTACAGTACTGGGCTGTATTTATCAATACCGTAAGTTCGTCATTTGTTTAGCAATGAATCGTCTGTCACAACTTACATCAATATTGCCTTATCTAATACAAAACACTATAGATGTTACATGTATTACTCATACTGGATACTAAAAATGTAAAGATATTGTGAAAAAGAAATTCATATTTACAGGTATAAAGTTTCATGAATTGATAACAAAGAAGCATATATGACTGTTTTAGGGTAACCTAGTATAGTTGATACAACAGGTCACTATGAAATTATTACAGTAGCACAGTATTACTACAGTTCATTTTATGCAGTTAGGATTTAATCTTTACATTTGTTTACATTTCTCTCAACAGCCAATGGTGTGATGTATGGTCTGTGATTGTGTAAGTTTTAACTTTTTACAATAAATTTGTAGATATTTTATGGTAGTAAATGATAAAATAGACTAGTATATATATATATTTTATGCATTCATAGTGTATCTAACTTTTTAAAATATTTTTCATATTTCTAGGCTACAAGGCTTGTGAGTTTTTTCAGATTATTGCAGATCTCCATGAAATTTATCAATAATTTATTGGTAGGGAAACATGCCCGATGAGGGTGCTGTATAGGCTGAGAGGTGGCTACGGGTCGCTGTGCTTAGAGCTAAGAAGATTAGTTACAAAGCAGTAAGAGGTCTTAACCTATAATTATGTATAATTATGTATAA
>NW_005871264.1:2222703-2225357 GCF_000147115.1 Myotis lucifugus | reverse complement strand
GATCTAAAGTGTATGGTCTTGGTTTCCTACTAGTGTCAAGAGTGACTTTTTGGCATTTTTAAAGATCATTAAGAATAATTCTTTATTTCTTCCATTATGCAACATCTAATCTAGTAATAATAAAATATTTTGTATTTCATTTCAAAGTAGTTAAGGTCTATTTCTCTAATGAGCATTATATACTGAGGTGCTATTTAAACTGGATTGCAATCAGCTAGCTGTATCTTCACCCTGTTCAGTTGACATTTTTATAAATCACTGAAATAGAAAAAATCTATTTGTTTATGTAAAACAAAACAAAATCTTTTGTTTATGTAACTAACCTCAGACAGAATGACATCCAATAGTATATGTGCAAATGTGCATATAGGAAGTGTACTGTAGTGTAAATAACATACTTTTTTAACAGCTAAGCTTCATTTTGCTAAAGATAAAATGACACCTTAGTAACTTTGTGACTTTCTTATCTTAAGGTCACCAGGTTTGCCATGTTATTAATTTGACAAACAGATCTCACCACTCCTTATTTGAAAGTCCCTGTAATATGCTTCAATTTAGGAGTGATCTTTTTTGTTTCAGACAAATCTGCCTATTTTCAAGCTGAAGGAATCTACAGTTAGAAGAAGATACAGTGACTTTGAATGGCTGCGAAGTGAATTAGAAAGAGAGAGCAAGGTAAGAATTATTTGTAATGCAACTTGAAAGCAAAACATTCCAAATTTTAATATTTACTATTTCTCAGAAAAGTACTTTGAATAAAGTGGGTAAAACAAATATGATTTCTTTTTTTCAAATAGTTTAGTTTTGTCTTATTTCATGGGAGATGGAGGAAGTCTGTAATTTTTCCTCAGAACTCTCTTCCTTCTCTTGTCTACGTTAGTGGCCTAATTGAGGCCTTTGCTGACTCACAGTTGGATAACACTTACTTCTTAGCATTATCTTACTATTGCTTCCTTTCCTTCTTCCTATTCTACCTTCCCCTCCACACCCCTTGCCAAGTTTCTCTTCCTCAATACATCTCAAATATCATTGTATTTCCAGTGTTTTTACTGACTCTTAATAAGTACATTTTTCATCATTATACATTTATATATAACAAAAATTTCTTAGCCCGGCTGGTGTGGCTTAGTGGTTGAGCTTCGACCTATGAACCAGGAGGTCACAGTTCGATTCCCGGTCAGGGCACATGCCCGGTTGCAGGTTTCATGCAGGATGCAGCTGATTAATGATTCTCTGTAATCATTGATGTTTCTATCTCTTTCTCCCTTTCCCTTCCTCTCTGAAATCAATATGTTTTTTTAAAAAGTTTTTAAACCAGAATTTAGCATACTTTGTGTGATATATGCTGATATTCTTCAGATTAGCTTTTTTGAGAAATATAAAGAAAACTAATCCCTAGTTGGGTGGCTCGGTTGGTTGGACTGTTGTCCTGTGCACCAAAAGGTTGTGGGTTCAATTCCTGGTCAGGGCACATGCCTAGGTTGCAGGTTCGACCCCTGGTTGGGATGCATTCAGAAGGCAACTGAACAATGTTTCTCTTTCACATCAATGTTTCTCTCCCTCCTTCCTTGCCTTCTCTTTCTAATCAATTTAAAAAAATACATATCCTCCAGTGAGGATTAGGGGAAAAAATTTTTTACTGAAAGACAAAAAAAGACTGTAATAAATAGAAATACTACATTCTTGTTTTGGAATATTCACTTTTTTCTCTCTTAAAAAAAATCCTCACTGGAGGGTATGTTTATTGATTTTTAAAGAGAGGAAAGAGGGTAGCGGGAGAGAGAAAAAGGGAGAAACATCAATCAGTTGTCCCTGTACATGCCCCAACTAGGATTGAACCTGCAACCTAGGTATGTGTCCTGACTGGAAATCCAACTGCAACCTTTAGTGGGTATACAGGATAATGCTTCAACCAAATAATTCACTTTGAAGATTTATTTACCTTGTAAACATTTGAGAGCTCATTCAGTGTGTTCTTTGAGTAATAGAGTTGTGAACAATTAATGTCCCCATTTTCATGATGCTTACATTCGCTTGGATAAGTTGGGATGGTGGTGAGGGAAAGGCAGAAAAAATAGTGAGATATATATATAACATCAAATGGTGATGTGCTCTAAAACAAATTAAATTAAGAGTTTAGCCCTGACCAGTTTGGCTCAGTGGATAGAGCGTCGGCCTGCGGACTGGAAGGTCCCAGGTTCGATTCCGTCAAGGGCATGTACCTTGATTGCGGGCACATCCCCAGTGAGGGGTGTGCAGAAGGCAGCTGATCAGTGTTTCTCTCTCATCGATGTTTCTAACTCTCTATCCCTCTCCCTTCCTCTCTAAAAAATCAATAAAATATATTTTTTTTAAAAAAAGAGTTTAAACTAAGAGAGAGCTACTCATATAGGATAGTCAAGGGAAGGCCTCACTTAGAGGTGGCATTTTAGCAGTAGACCTGACAGAAGTAAGGCAGTATCCATACTTATTTATCTCTAATAATAAAAGCGTAACATGCTAATTAGACCTGATGTCCTTCCGGACCACCTTCCGATGAAGCTAGTGGCAGGAGGGAAGCCCGGTCCCGGCTGCCCGCTGCGCCAGAGGGAGCCTAGTGCGCAGCAGAGGAGCCAGTTCTGGTGCCAGAGTGAAGTCAGTGCTGCATCTGGGGA
>NW_005871264.1:2217585-2220114 GCF_000147115.1 Myotis lucifugus | reverse complement strand
TTTCCTTACTAATTTTTTGTTTATTTAAACCAAGTAGCAGATATGACAAGTGGATATCATATGATAAAATCCCTGAGTGATGAAAATGAGTATCTTTGTTTGACTTAAATTTTGTATTCTTTTCTGGTTAATTTATGCAAAATTGCATTTAAAATTATAGCATTTAAAAATACAGTTTTTCTTTATGATTCTTTCTGATTTAAGGTATGTTCGTTCTAGTAGGAACAATAAAACTTAAAAATACATTTGAAAATAATTTTGTTTTGATTGCAGATGGAGGTATTATCAGCAAGTCTTGTAAAAATGCACATTTTTAAATTTTTATGGCAAAATACATTATTTTGGAAATGCAAGAAGATTTAGGGTTTATCTTTTATTTTAGAAACTCTTAAGCTCAAAGTAAAATTTATAACTTAAAATTTTATTTCCACTTAAAAATGGGAATTTTTATAAGGCCAATAGGGAGAGTTATGCCAGGAAAGCATTCAGAATAATTATGTATTGTCTTAAGTTTAACCAAATAAGGCCAAATCCTAGAGAATATGGTTGTGTGAGCTATTTATTAGAAGCACTTTAATTTTATCCAGTGGTTTGAAGATCTGTGAGTGGTAAGTAAACAGAAGAAAAGTTATACAAAGCCTTTAACTTCTAGTTACCTACTGTAGACATGACCTTCGTTGTCTTTTTATGAACATACTTTCCTTTTAGAGAAGGCATTGCTAGATTAGATGTTTTTAAATTCTGAAATAGAAGTCTCTTTGCCCAGTCTCATCTTGTATTAGGTCTAGTGCAGCCTTGGGCAAACTACGGCCCGCGGGCCGGATCCGGCCCGTTTGAAATGAATAAAACTAAAAAAAAAAAGACCGTACCCTTTTATGTAATGATGTTTACTTTGAATTTATATTAGTTCACACAAACACTCCATCCATGCTTTTGTTCCGGCCCTCCGGTCCAGTTTAAGAACCCATTGTGGCCCTCGAGTCAAAAAGTTTGCCCACCCCTGGTCTAGTGGAAACCTTTAAAAGCAGCCCTGGCTAAGGTAACTCTGTTGGTTAGAGCATCATCCCAATATGCCAGAGCTGCAGGTTCAATCCCCAGTCAGGGCACGTACAAGAATCAGCCAAAGAATGTATAAACAAGTGGAACAACATATCAATGTTTCTCTCTCTCTCTCTCTCTCTCTCTCTCTCTCTCTCTCTTCCCCTCCCCACTCCTCTCTCTAAAATCAATAAATAAAGCTTTTAAATAAATAAAGGCAACCCCCCCCCCCAAAAAAAAACACCCTCTGTACATTGGTGCCTATTTCTTACTATTTGGGGCTTTTATTGAACTCCAGTGTATTTCTAGCTCTAATCCTATATCTTTTCCTTCTTTAAAATGGATTCTCAGAATCAGGTCTTATTTCACTTTTAATATTAAAGTTAATTTAAGTTTTTATAATATACTATCTAATAGGTAAAGAAGCTGACTGGGTGCATAATGCCAGAAGCAGTGCAACGCTAGTGATTGAATGTTTTCAAATTACCTTGTGAACCAAAGGAAAGAAAATTTACCATAAACTTTGGTAACATTGTTAGAGCATACCTTTATGGGCAGTTCCGAGTAACACCTACAATTACTAAATTGTATTTGCTTACTAACCTTAAACTATGTGTTCGACAACTCCTCCCACCTCTTTTTATAAAAGATTGGACTAAATTTATCTCTTTTATTCATAGGGTCGCTGGTCATCCTCTGGCACAGAATGAACGTTGTCTCCACATGTTTTTACAGGATGAAATAATAGATAAAAGCTATACTCCATCTAAAATACGACATGCCTGAAATTTGCCGAGAAGTGGCAAAAAAAACTTTCTGTGACTATGAATGATCGTATGCGCCAGTGAAGAAGTTCTAACTAACTTAGCATGCTGCACAGAAACTGGTCTAACATGCCTGCAGTATACTAACACTCATGCGCTCTGCTCTGTTTTGTTTTGCTTTGGCAGTTGACAAGAAGTTAATTTGCTTTAGTGAAATCCCTCATTCCAGCCTTTCTATATAATAGCTCTTCCTTGCTCTTTAATGTGCTGCACACTATCACCTCACACCTGTTACTCCAGCATAATCCGCAGTGTCCCGACTAAAGTTACTGAACTCGTCTCAGCTGCACAGTTTTTGTGTCATGTTTGCTTCTTGAATCTGATTAACTAGAAATCTCTTATCCCCTTTTTAATATGTGATGTCCTTGACCTAACTTACGTGTAGGAGCACTGGACCACTGGTTGCCAGCATCCTGCACACAAGATACACACTCGTATGCAGAATGTATCCCTTCAGGCTTGTAATGCCCTTCACATGGAAGATCAACGAGGGGAATCTTTATATTCTGTACAAAAACAAAATCAAATTTATATACTAAAATCATTTGTCTAAAAATTTAAGTTGTTTTCAAATAAAAATAAAACTGCATTTCTGATATGCACTGATTGTGTGCCTCCGGCTTTTCTTTTCTTCCTTTATAACTTTCCTACTTAACTCACTTGTTGA
>NW_005871264.1:2216773-2217485 GCF_000147115.1 Myotis lucifugus | reverse complement strand
CCTTGGGGTCTCTCGAGAGGTGCAAAGTCAGTCACTGCCTGTGCCCTGCCTGGGGCCACATGGCATGAGCTACAGAGGGATCTGCAGATGGCTGCTACCTGCGCTGGAGATGCCCAGAAGAGGCCAAGCTGCCATCCAAGGCTGACTGCTGCTAGTGCCAGGCCTAGGGCCACTTAGCAAGAGGTAGCAGGTAGGCAGAGGCCAGATGCTGTTTGTTTGAGAGATTGTAGAAAGTTTGAAGCATGAGTCAAGAGAGGTCATTTGTGTGGAAAAGTGACTGGGAATGGCTTGCGTGGGTCCTCAATTTGAGTGGGACAGGGTCTCAGGGAATCACTGGGGCTGAACCAGGTTGATGGAGACTTAGATCTGGTGCCTACATGCTGGCTCAATGGGGGTGGGGATTCAGAAAAGGAACTAATGGCCTTTGCCAGCACTTTTGTCTGGCAGAAAGCTGCCTCCCAACTCTTGCCCTGATGCCAGACAATTCACTTACTCCCATTATATCCCTGGTTCCTTTCAAGCTACTGCCCAGCGCTGGAGCTCAGAGGGAGTGAGTCAGAGTAAATCCATGCTTGGGTCCTTTAAGAGGAATGCCCTAGGACTCCAGCAGCCCTCTGTCTCTCTCAGCCACAATCCCTGCTGGGTTTTATAGTCATTAGTTATGTAGACTTCTCTTCCTGGCTCTGGAACCCTGGACTGGGAGGCCTCTTTT
>NW_005871264.1:2214104-2216055 GCF_000147115.1 Myotis lucifugus | reverse complement strand
ATTTCACAATTCCATAATATTGGAGCTTTCACTTACTATAAGACACAAAGCTAAACAATGTGAATTTTATTTCATTGAGCTAGAGAAATAAAGTCTGTTTTCGGTATTCAGAACAAAGTAATGGTAGCTCTGCTAAACTGAATGATACCACTAAAGCAGTGGTTCTCAACCAGGGATGACTTTAACCCCAGGGGACATTTGGCAACATCCTGAGATGATGTTGCTCGTCACTACTGGAGAATGCCACCGAAAACCAGTGGGGCAGGAGTTAGAGATGCTACAGACCCTGTGAGGCACAGGATAGCTTCTCACAGTAGAAAAATGTCAATAGTGCTGAGGTTTCCACTCACTGTGGAATTTTGATTTTGGTCATTCATATATGAGGGAATAATGTGGTTTAGGATGCGCTGTATTGGCCTGCTTACTTCTAACCACTACAGTTTCCTAAGGGCAGGCATACTCCAAAAAGCTGAAGGTTTTAAGTTACGCGAAAAGTTATCTATTCCAGGTAACATGTTTTTGCCAGGGATGGTATTCTTCAGTGTTGTCTTTCAGAGAAGTGAAACCATGGTCTATGTTAAAATTACATCTTTAACCTGTAAAGTAAAAATGCAGGGGCTGTTAACTCTAACCACACAGGAGGATGTTCTAGAAGCCCTTAAGAGTCTTCCTAAAAGAATGGAAGTGAACTTGGCAGTGGGTTATGCAGCAAGAGTCGTGGGCTCTGTGTCCTAGTAAGTAAGTGCTTTGTCTCAACTCCTGCCAGCTGTAGAGGGTCAACATCAGTGGGACCTTGAGTAACTTAGAGCTGTGAAGTACCAATGTCTGGGATGTGTAAAGGCTTAATACTAGTTCACTGATGGCAGTGGTAATCACAGATATATTAGTAGTAACAGCAAATGGTACCACTAAATCCATGGCAGTTTTATCTGGTATTTGGTTTTTTCTTTGGAGGTTCTGCCCATTGTGATCCTCAGTAGTGATGATGACCTCTGGTGGGGGTTGCCGGGAGCATCTTTTATTTATTACATCCTGTGGCTTTTCAACTTGGCTCTCTTATGGCCCACTCTACGTTAAAAGTCCTATTCCGGTTGCCTTGGCTTACTTTGCCTGTTTTGGTTACAGGAGTGAGGATGAATATAGCCGATGAAAGGGGGAGGCCTTTACAGATAAGATTTGTTTGAAATGTGGATGGACAGGTAGAGAGCTTAGCACACTGCCTGGCATATAGATGAACCACTCAGTAGGTGCTAGCTGGGATTATTACATTATGCAAGCATTTGGACTGGGAACAAGTTAGAAACTTTTAGAAGGGTAGAGTATGTCTTCCTCAATAGTTCCTTTGTGATCTTTGTCAGAGAACTTTCCTATGAAATAATATTCTCCTTTATAGATGAGAAGACTGAGGCTCTGAAAGCTTAAGTGACATACTCCAGGTTAGCCAGGATGTGATGGCCCTGGAATAAGTATATCTGACTCTTCTTGTGGACAGGGGCTGTGACTTGGTACCCAGGCCTTCTTTGATGCTCAATAAATTTATTGAGTGAATGAAAGGGTGAATTTTCAGTAACATTTCCTATGTCCTCTAGGCAGAACATAAGTGATTAAATGGCTGGGGTTTTTTTTAGGTTTTTTGTTTTTTTGTTTTTTTTTTAGTTTGACTTTAAGTGAGGGTATCAAAGCACTTTTTGACCTGAAGAGCTTGCTGATTAGAAGTATCCTATTTTCCCAAACTTAGCTGTATACCACAATTACTCTCAAGATTGGGTCCAAGACTTTATTTAAAAAAATATATTCCCAGATAATTTGGAAATAGTCAGGTTTGGGTACTTAGCTAGAGGCCCTTTGATTTCTAGGAATTTGGTCAGATTTTATTTTTTATTTATTTTTTGTATTTTTATTGATTTCAGAGAGGAAGGGAGAGGGAGAGAGAGATAAAAAAAATCAATGA
>NW_005871264.1:2184049-2213727 GCF_000147115.1 Myotis lucifugus | reverse complement strand
AGCATTTTATATGGGCAAAGTGTTACATAGACAAGGGGTTAAATATGGGCCTTTTTCTCAAGAAACTCAGTCTTGTTAGAACACTGTCATGGAAAGTTCATTGTGAGTACAGCCAGATAGGAGACAGGGCCGGTATGGGACAAGATGGAGGGAAGGGAATGGCCATTCAAAATAAAATAAAGGGGACTCTGGTTTCAGCTCTGACATGTAAGGAGCTTGAAACATGTAAAGATCTTGTCCTTATAACAAGAGATAGCTGAACAGACTGAAATTGACCTTTCCTGGACCCACCCATCAGAGAATTGAGGTTGCAGGGCAAATTACCGCCCCCAAATCTGGAGAGACAGTTAGAATCTGTGTCCCTGGAGCAGAAACTGCTGGAGCGACAAGCGGGTAGGAACCCATACATGGTAACGTTGATGAATTGCTGGAGGTTGAGTGTGGTCGCAGTCTTAGAGGGGTCTCCACAGGTTCCTGGGCTTTCCCTCCAGGAACCCCACCAGATCCCCACAGTGAAGAACAAGAAAGACCCCCTATGGCTCTGGCAGGGAGAGGAGATGAATAATCATTGTAAAATATGCCTAGAACTTTATTACAAAGGCCTACTCTGAAGGGTAAAAGACTGCCAGAGCCTTATCCCCGAGGGAAGGATATTCTCACTCTAGCCCATCTAGCCGTCCTGTCTCACCCAAGGGGAAAAAGAATACATCAACAGGGGCGAAGACGTCAAGGAAATGTATTGGGAAAGCTTCAGGCACGGAGGGAGGAAGGTGCCAAGGGGAAAGCTATACCATCAGGGAAACACTCGTGAAGGTTACAGGCCCACGGAAACACTGAGATTTGACCTGGAGATTATAGAACCCCATCCCCCAATATTACCCCACACCACCAGGGCTCCAGTATAATCATAGTGGATTACAGCTGAAAGCTGCAAGACAGACTCTTGAGGAGGAATAATTAGGGAAAACCAAAGTTAAGACAGAGACAAAAGGAAGAATTTGCAGCCTCTGGTGCTATAACTACAGCAAACATTAAACACAGTCCACTCCCTCACCCAGGTAAATCCTCATATGTGAGGCCTGTTTACCTCGGTTTCTATTATTCAGTACAACATGTCTGGCTTTCAACAAAAAATTACAAGGCATGCCAAAAGGCAAAGCAAACACAGAAGAGAGAAAGGAATCATCAGAACCAGAGTCAGATATGACACATGTAATTATCAAACGGAATTTTAAATAACTGATTAATGTGTGAAAGGCTTTTAAAATATGTATATTTGTATTGATTTCAGAGAGGAACGGAGAGGGAAAGAGAGATAGAAACTTCAATGATGAGAGAAAATCATTGCTCAGATGCCTTCTGCATGCCCCACACTGGGGATCAAACCCGCAACCTGGGCATGTGTCCTGACCAGGAATCGAACCGTGACCTTCTGGTTCATAGGTCGACGCTCAACCACTGAGCTACACCGGCTAGGCAGCTTGACAGTTTTGAAACACCTTTTGTCAGTAGTCTTGAGACCAGAGATGGTGATATTTTATAACACCTGAGTTAACCTGGAGTCCGGATTTGGGCAGGGGAAAAGTCGCATCTTTATACTTAGTATTCTCTAATTGAAATTTAGCATTTCTTCCACTATGAATGTAGGAACAAGCCATAAGAATAGTATAAACAGAACTTGTGAATATGTCATATCACATTTGTTGTTGCGGATCTTGAACTACATACACTCACTATTTGAAAATTATTGTAGTTATAGACCAGCCCTAAGATCTTGTTTCATGTGTTACAGAGACACATTTTATCTCCAGGTTTTAAAATATACTTTAGTACATGTATTTTAACAAGTTGGTTTCTTTTGTAGTCCTATATATTTCACTTTACTCTTTTATAAACACCGGAGAAGGGATCTCTGTTACTAGAAGTAACGGATTCCTGTCGCAGCGTGTGGTTCGGATGTGCCGTGAGTCTGCACCACACGGGGCAGGTTTGCTTGCCGTGTGTGCGGGAGGAGGGGGAGGGCGGTTGGAAAACAACCGGCCTCCTGTCTCCAGAGGCTTAGGTTTCAGCCTGGCTTTCACATGTGTTACCTCATTCGATTCTGAAAACAACCCTGTGGGGCGGGTATTGTCCCCACTTTAGGGCGGAGAACTGAGAGCTGAAGTAATTTGCCCGAGGTCACACAGCCAGGAAGCCATGAAAGGGATTCTTCCTGACTCCGCTCCTGTGCTGTGCAATGCTGGGCTGCTGGCAGTTAGGCCAGAGCCCTGACAGCGGTGCCTGCAGACTGGCGAGCCGGGGCCTCTGCCCTCCTGGGCATCGGTGCCCCTGGTCCGGGCACAGTTTGCTTGGACACCAGTGTTGTTATCAAAGAGGCCATCATAGCAGAGGCTCCTTATCTTGATCTGAGGGAAAGTTAAACATTTAAGAGAGTTTGGCTGTAAAACTGGAGCGGCCATCCCTGCTTGGCAGAGGTAAACACTGAAGCTTTGTCATACTGAGCGTTCTTGGTACATTTCCTTTCCTTTCTGCTAGATTATACTTAATCCAGTTGTTTTCATGTCCAGTAAATTCAAACCATGTTTAACCGGTTTATTCATTGGAGAGTCATGAGGTGAAGAAAGTTTTGTCCTTTCAACTGCCCTGGGGATTTGCTGTCTTCTTTCTGCAAAGGGATTTTCTTGTACCTGTAACCTGAACACTGTGACCTGTGGGTCCCCCCCCCCCCCCAACTATGAGCAAAATTGTGAGGGTTGACTCTTTGTGTGCTGTGAGCAGGGACGATGCCCGCTGTGGACATCTCCCGAGGCCAGTAGCAATTGGGGTTAGGAATGCTAATCATCCGGCTATCACTTCCTCAGAGCCTGGCGGCTCCAGCCACTGCAGCTGCCCTGCTTGCCTCCGCTGCGTGCTTCAGAATGGACCCTGTTCTGGGACTGCATTCTAGAGAGGTTTGCTCGTGAGCATTTTGGGAGTTGACAATCTCATTTAAACTGCAGTGAATTGGTCTCAGACAACAGTCAGCATTGGTGAAATGACAGGTCCTCATACACATTGTCTGGGAGAATAAATTGGCACCGTTTCCATGGAGGGCAATTTGGCAATAACTATCACAACTATAAGCCCAGCCAGGCTGGTGTTGCTTAGGAGTTGAGCGTTGAGCTCTGAACCAAGATAGCTCTGAAAGGCTGGATAATAAACAGGTAACATTGATTGTCTTGTTGAGGGGACTGGGTGGCCCCAAGACAGAGGAGAGAGGTAAACATTTCACCTTATACTCTAAAAAAAACAACAACACCAAAAACCAACCAAACACAACTTTTTATTTTGGATTCACAGAAAAGTTATAAAAGTCATACAAACAGTTCTCATATACCTCCTCACCCAGTTTCTTCTCATGTTGACATTTTATATGGTCATGGCATTTTTGTCCCAACTAAGAAGCCAGCATTGGCACATTACTGTTACCTACACTCCAATTTACTTGACTTTCCCATGTTTCCCACTCATGTCCTTCTTCTGTTCCAGGGTCCAGTCCAGGAGACCACACTGCATTTAGTCACCACACATCTTTAGTCTCGCCTGGTCCTTGACATGCATACCATCAGGAGTGTTTTGAATTTTGTATCATGTGACTACTAACTAGTCAAAAATAAGTAAATTTTAAAAGAGAATTAGACTTATAGAGTCCCAGGATGTTAGAACCATAAGAAATCCTATGAGCAATCCAATTCAAGCTTCTCATTTTTCAGACACAGGACGGGACTTGTCCAAGGGCCTCCCCAGAGCCCAGACTAGAAGGGAAGGGGGGTGATGGGGAGCCAGGGGTCCCTGGGGAGCAGTAGAAAGAGGATAAGCTTTAAAGTCATCCAGACTTGGGTTCCAATCCCAGCTCTGAGTCCTTGGGCCAGTAGGTACTCTCTCTTTCTCTTCTTCTTCTTCTTATTCTAATTCTTCTTGTCTGGATTCTCTTGCTCAACATGTTTTAAGATACAGCCATGCTGTTGCATATATCAGTAATTTGCTTAAAAGACCAAATAAACAAAAACTCAGTTTTTTGGGAAAGTAGTTCTGATTGCAAAGAATTTATTGAGAAAATTGTGTTTTTCCATCCTTGATCTCTACTTCTGGTGCTGAAATGCGACACCACTGGCCAACACTCCCTTCCTGGGAGCACTTTCAGTCCTTAGGCTGAGGGGAAGGCCTGCGAAGGCACCGGGAGAGGCGGGCCACAGGGCGAGGGAATGGGAAGAAAAGTAAGCTCCCAATATGGACCCCAAGACTCATTCCACATGAAGACACAGGGTTGGATCTCCTTTTATATGGAGTGCAAAACTCAGCTGTAGAAGCGGAGCTCTGGGTCCAGAGCAGCTGTGTGACCTGGGAGAGGTCTGTCACTCACCTGGGCCTCCGGTGTAAACGTATGGGAGCGGACAGCTCAGCTCTGCATTCCCTGCTATGTCCCACTGTCATCTCTCCTCCCTCACAGTCACCTCTCTTTGGTTCCCTTGCCCTTGTTTTCCCTGCAGGTATATTTCCTGTAGACACAACAGATGGGCAGGTTTTAACTGAACTTGCATAGGGGACTCCCAAGAAAACAGGCACCTCCTTACTACCTCCCAACTGCATGTCTCTCCACACACCCTCCAGCACCTGTAAGTGCCCTGCAGTCGAGACTGAATTAGCCATTGCTCCAGCTTTGGAAATTGTAAATAAATTTAACTATAAAAGAAATATAAACAATAAAACACCAATATAAGTATACATACAATAAATATGCCATGCTAGTCAAGATAATTAAAGAATAAATAAAACCATCTGATAGGTTGTTTGGCAAATAGATGAAAAAGTAACTTACCCATAACCCCCCCCCCCACACACACACACACACACACTTTTTCCCATGCATATTTCCCGGTAAAAATAGCGCCACAATAATCTCGCAGGTAGCAATGAATGTGGAGGGCATACAAAACGGGCTTGTGCTACCTCCTGTTGGAGATGTTTATTACCGCCAACATAGAAGTCGTATAAATAACACTGTGGTGAGCATCCTCATGCATAAAGCTCTTGCTGAATTTTCGGTTTTTCTCGAAGCCAGAGTTCCGGAAGTGAATCTGAAGACTTTGGCTTGTGACACATGTCGCTAAATTGTCTTTCACAGGAGTCGTGTACCCACTGCACTGTGACGGCCTATGGTGAAAATTCACTGTGGCATCTTCCACTTTGGGGAAGAAGCCTCGCTGCCAGGTGTATTCTTTCAGCCGGGCACTGAGGTTGGCATTCTAATTCCGCTGCTGGCTTGCTCTCTGGAAGAGAGATACGGTTTCCAGGCCTTCGCCAGCTACTTGGGCAACATAACCTGCCCACCTCATCCCCTCCGGTGCTGGCTGCTTATGTTTCGAAACTCTAACATACAGTGGATGGGTTGCTATCATTTTCTTTCTTCACAGGGTCTGAGTTTCACTTGCAGAGGAGATGAATTTTTTTTAAACAATAAAGTGTCCAGATGAACCTCTCACTACAAATTGTATAGATACTCGAATTCTTTTGTTTTTCTACTGTTCACCTGGTCTTCTTCACAAACTCACACCTGCTGCCTAAAGATAAAAATCAGCTTTTCTTCCTGTCTTGTGGGGTTGCTTTAAATAGCCCTTTAGGTGATTTGCAATCTTCCAGGGAGCAAGCCCTCCCCCCTAAGACGGAGTCCCCTGTCAGGAGGGTCAGTGCGGAAAGATGTGCTCCTGGTGGTAGCCCTCAGGCACAGAGCCCCGCCCTGTTGGTCTGGGAAAGGCGTCCCTGCTGCCCACAGCAGGCATTTGTGCTGAGCTTCACTGCGACTGTCATTCTGATCTCCACGTTTGCCCAGAGCCAGTGGCGGTGCCTGGTTGACAGGGCCCCTCTTCAGCTCTGCCTGGCTGCTGACCCCGGACTCTCTTCCCAGTCCTCAGACAGGCACAGGCCCAGGGGCCACCCGACCCTCTGCTGAGTGGCCTGTCACCTTGCGCTGCCATGGTGACCTCTAGCTTTTGGGTTAGCTCCCACACCACAGGGGATTAAACCTTAGGCCCTGGCTGGTTTGGCTCAGTGGATAGAGCACCTGCCGGCAGACTGAAGCATCCCAGGTTTGATTCCGGTCAAGGGCAGGTACCTCGGTTGCGGGCTCGATCCCCCAGCCCCAGTTGGAGCTGGGAGGCAACCAATCAATGTGTCTCTCTCACATTGATGTTTCTCTCTCTGTCTCTCCCCCTCCCTTCTACTCTCTCTAAAATCCATGGAAAAATATCCTCGGGTGAGGATTGAAAACAAAAATAAAAACCTTAGGACCTCGCTTTTCTTTTTGAGGTGAATAGGTTGACGTGGCCGCCCGGAGCGCTGCAGAAGCGGTGTCAGAGCACTGCGGAGTACCAAATCCAAACAGGCCTGGGGGCAGAACGTGCCTTCTTCCCCTAAAGTTATCCTCACTCCTCCAGGCCCCGCCCCTGCCCCAGCTCAGAGATCTGGGAACTGGGACATAAACCTCAGTCTGGTTCTCTCTGCTTCTCCCATCATATTCAAGAACGAGAAAAGCAAGGAGATTTTTTATTTCTACTCCCCCCTTTACCTCAACCCTCAGGTAGCTCGCCTCCTGGCTTCACTGTCATGGGCCAAAGCAGAATTCTCTCTCTATACTACAAAGCTCTGTGAACTGGGTTTTCTAAGCTCTGCATTTGAAAAGGACAGAATAAAGGATTTTAAAAACTCAAAGTAATAGTCTGGCTTGTAATGCTATTTTTTTTAAAAAATATATCTTTATTGATTTCAGAGGAAGGGAGAGGAAAAGGGAGATAGAAACATCAATGATGAGAGAGAATCATTGATTGGCTGCCTCCTGCACGACCCCTACTGGGGATCAAGCCCGAAACCCAGGCATGTGCCTTTGACCGGAATCGAACCCGGGACCCTTCAGTCCGCAGGCCGACGCTCTATCCACTGAGCCAAACCAGCCAGGGCTTGTAATGCTATTATATTGGTGTATAAACTAGGAAAAATAGGCAAAAATGAAAATTGTTGTATTAGAGAGGTGGAATTACAGATGATTCTTTACCCTCAGATTTTCCTATAGCATTATCTTAAAAAAGAAAGTCAATGTTAATCTATATATATAAAAGCCCAAGTGTTCATACAACTGGTCGCTATGATGTGCAATGACCACCAGGGGGCAGACGCTCAACACAGGAGCTACCATGATGCACTGGCCATTTAAAAATAAACTGCACTGCAGACCTGGCGCTGACAAACCAACTCTTGGCTTCCCCCAAGTGGGACACAGGCCCCGCCACCACCCCGGAGCGACACCCCACCAAATCACAGCCAATGCTGCCAAGACCCCATGGCGCAAAATGTGGCCCAAAGCCCAGAAATGGTTGCTGTGGGCGCCGGTTAATGACATCAGGTAGCAACGCCCAGCTTCCTCTCCCTAGCAACTAGCCTCCTTGGAGTTTCTTCAGCCCAGGAACCAGACTTCCTTTGTAGCCAGGTGCAAACATTTTACAGTTTAACTGAATGTTTGTGAAGCGTTTTTCCATGCCTCATCTCATTTGATCCTCACAGAAGTCCTGGAGTAGGTAGATAGGAGACTCGGTAGAATCCTATTTTCTTTTCATTAGCAAGGCATGAATAGGTATATTAAAATATTTCTTCTAATTAATTTCTTTTCAATGTGCATGAATCCATGCACCGGGACACTAGTGTTTTAAAAATGTTGTATTTGAAATAAAGCAACTACCCCTCACCTGTGGCCCACATGCTGCCTACCACACATGTATGAGATATTCCACTGGGTGCTTGTGTTAGAACCTGAACCAGCCAGTCCAGCCCTCCCAAGAGGGAAAACTCAGCTACAGTCCCAGGGCCACTCTGATCACAGGCTCCCTGCAGGTGGCGGAAGCCTGGAGTTCCTCTGGGCTGAGAGAGGGGTGCGGAGTGTGCACTGCTCCAGGCTCAGCTGCTCTGGCTTCTAGGGTTGGGGAAGAATGTGTTGCTCCCTTGGACCTGATAGCCTCAACCCCACTTCTGAAATATAGATAATCTGGACCCACTGCCCCTCCCCACCAGCCTGGCGTTGCCCAGTGTGTATAAAAGAATCCACTGATCTTGCCCACTTCTGGGTTTTGAGGAGACCTTGCTTTCCATTGCAGAGAGCTCGGGGTGGGCAAGGAGTAGCCCGCAGCACTGCTGGCAAGAACTGGCATCCTCCTTTTGACATTCAGTGTGGACAGGCTGGGAGCTTGCTGGTCCCTGTGGGGAGCAGGCCATAAAGAGCTCACAGTCAGTTCAAGGGGCACAGCCCCTTCCTGCACACCCGGCCCTCCCCTCCCCCCAACTCCCCACAGCCCCTGGAGGCTCTGCTCTGAATCACAGGCCGCTGCCAATTACAAAAGGACTCTTAACTCTGTTTCGCAGCTCCTTGATTGATCGCACTGGTGAGTGAAATTATAAGCCTTAATGATCACGTTAATTTCTGGGGAAAGGAAAGGGTCAGAAGAGGTTCTCAATCATAAGCACCACAATCAGCTGGGTGAGTTCAATGACAGGCCAGAGCAGGGAAAGAAGGAAAGAATTAACTTCTTTAAAGGTCACCAGGGAGCAGGGGGAGAGCAAGCAAACATGAGGGATGAGGGGCACAGGCGATCCTGGAGCCTGCAGGCAAGGTAGCATGCTTATCCTCGGTGCATCCTGGAGGCATCTTGGGGCTTTCAAATACTGGCGTCTGGGCCCTGCCCCAGAGACACCGCAATGGGTCTGGGACGCAGCCTCCGCACTGAGAGTTGTGGAAGCTCCTCAGGTGACTGTATGTGCAGCTCAAGCGGTTGAGCAGCTTGACTAGATGAAAGGATGTAGGGGCAAGAAGTCAGTGCTCTGCACATTTGGAAATGCGCTTAATCTGATTTGTTCTTGCCACCAAGGAGACTTTGTTCTCATGGTTGGCTGGCCCCACTTAAAGATGATGATGATGAGAAGAGAAAGAGGGAAATTAGGCATCACTGAGCCAAGTGCTCCTTTGCACAGATGAAAACACTGAGGTGCAGAGAGATGGGCTGACTTATCACAGTGATCATCGCTAGGGCCCCAGCCTCTTCACCCTGGCCAGTGCTCCTTCCACTGGGCTCATCACTCTGCCAGGGCGAAGATGTCCTGGATGACACTCGGGGGGACAGGAGCAGGGGCCGTTCTCCAGCTTTCAGTGTCCTGGGACATAACGATCACAGTTATTAGAGATACCAGGGCACAATAAAGCCACCCAGCTCCTCTGAGGGTCAAACCTGTGACCCTACTCACGTTTTCCCAGCAGAGCATTGCAACACTTCGGCTATGTGGCAACATCCTGCTTCCTCATCAGAGAGACCGCCCTCTGCACACTGCTGATGAGCTCACTGGGCAGCTGAAAGCTCTGATGACCCTTCCTAACCGTCCAAATGCTCGTCAGCAATATTCGGAGGAAAGAAAGTCACTTCTGGTTCCAAAATGAGCTTCAAAAATCCAACAACATGATTTGAAAAACAAAATACATGAAAAATAAAATTGCTTCATGTTGACCAATGTCACCCCAATAAATTAACAAAAAATAAAATATAATCATCATTTATGGTAAAGATACTAGAGCGATTCAGTTAAAGTTATTGTTCTTCAATTTCTGTAAGTGATTATAAAAATTTTATTGTAAAATGAGTGGGTTGAGATTCTTAGAGCAGCATCTTAGCAGAAGAAAGTGTCTGCCAACTGCTTCTACATTTTCATTTATCTCTTCACTGTGACGTGGGCACTCCCAAAAGTTCACAGAAGTGGCCTGGACTGAAAAATTTGGGGAACCAAGTTCTAACCATGGATACAGTGTGAGACCTACTTACCCAGTCCAGTAAGCATTGTAGCAGAGGCATACTCATAATAGAAACATATGCATCCTCTGTATTTTTCTAACAGCCTCTGAAGTGTTCATCAAGCCTGTGTCTGATTAAGCACTTTTAAATTCTGAGCAATGAGATGGTTCCTCTCATACCCTCTTGGCAGGAGTGCAAATTGATGCAACCCTTTTGGAGAGCCATTTGGCCATATGTATAAAAATTAAAAACACAGCCCGGCCAATGTGGCTCAGCAGTTGAGCGTCGACCCCATGCACCAAAAGGTCTCTGGTTCCATTCTCTGGTCAGGGCACATGCCCAGGTTGCCGGCTCTATCCCTGGTGGGGGCCATGCAGGAGGCAGCCAATTGATGTTTCTCTTTCATCAGTGTTTCCATCTCTCCCTTTCTCTTTCTAAAAATTGATAAAGACATATTTTTTAAAAATTAAAAAATGCATATAATCTGTGACACAGAAATGCAAATACCCTCTCAAGACCACAGAAGTGTGTACTGAAGGGTGGTTCTTTACAGTTTAATTTATTAGTGAAACACTGCAAGCAACCTCAATCTATCAATAAGGAATTAGTTGAGCACACTGTAGGTCATCCATAACATGAAATACTAGGGAGACGTTAAAAAGAACGAGTCATGGTCATATGTACTACCAGGAGAGACACTAACACACAAAAATAACTTGCAGAAAAATAGAAGCTTTTCATTTTTATATAAATGATGAAGAATGGCAACCACAGAGGAGGTCTCTGGCCAATGGGTTCAGTTCTTGGATTCCTAAAGTGGATTATAAACTTTGAACTCTAAATGAAATAATCGGGGAGTCTCAATTCAGTTTCTGAACTCATCCTCTGTTCTTTTTCTTCCCTCGCATCAAAGAATAACTAAAAAGTAACTGAAAACAAATGTAAGACTCCATCCCTAGTTGTCCCAGGATGTAAATGATACCTTTGAAAAGCAATTCTTCCAGACTTGGGAAAACCATTTGTCCAGGCAAGCAGTGAGGTTCTTAAAATACCCAGGCTGCATCCGGCAGAAACTCCCAAATCTCAGGAGAGACAGCTATTGGGCTTTTAATTCTGGGTTTTTCAAATGCAGGCCATGCTTGATTCTTATTTGTAATGGCTGAGATGCCCAAAGAAAAGGCAACTCCAGTGGGAACCAGTATTTGTGGTGTGTCCCAGGAAGCTTACTCCCTTTTAATTTTACTAAGAATATTTAAAATAGATGAAAGTGGATTATGATTGTGACAAATTTCATTATAGGTCAGTGGTAGTCCCCCTTCCCCTCCTTCATGAGAGGAGTCCGCGTCCCTGCCCACTTGAGGTTGGGTTTGGCCGTGTATCTGGCTTTGGCCAGTGGAAAGTGACCAGTGTGACATAAACAGCAGCTTTAAATGAGTGTGCCTGGATTGGCTCGGCCTCTTGCACTTCTGCATTCTGTCAGGCACAGATGTTGCTTTAGGGAAGCTGTCAGTCAAGAATGACAAAACACTGGAGCACACTTGAACCCAAACTGCAACCTGGAGCCAGGCCCGGCTGAGACTCTGGAGACTCCCGTAAGCAAGAAATACAAATTTGTTGTTGCATTTCCAGCACGTTGAAGCAAAACTTGACTAATACATGGGTGAACAGCCTTGGATCCATCACTCAGCTTTACCAAATCTTGTCATTGATCTCATATGTGTTTCTGGTCTTTTACTATCTTATAAAATAAGCCATTTCAGAAACATTTGAGGGTTCTCTTGGTACCCTTCCCTAATCCCACCCATCCCCAGAGGTAACCACTCTCATGCAGTTAGTGTTATACTCATGTTCGTTTTAAACATTTGCTTTATGTTTATATATCTACTAGAGGCCCGGTGCACGAAACTGGTGCAAGAGTAGGCCTTCCTTCCCCCAGCTGCCGGCACCTGCTACCCTCTGGCACCGGGACCCAGGCTTCCCTCGCAGCCCCGGCTTCATCCAGAAGGTCATCCAGAAGGATGTCTGGTCTAATTAGCATATTACGCTTTTATTATTATAGATAAACATGATCTATTTATAGAAAAACCAAGCTGCATGTATCCTCTGCAATTCACTTCTCACCCACCCAAAACACTGTATTTTAGATTTACCCCTGTTGACATGTTGGCTCTAGTCTATTCACTTTAACTACTGTAACACTGTCTATATATACTGCAATCTATTCTCCGTTGGTGGGCATTTAGTGGTTAAATATGAATAGTAGTGCAAGGAACATTCTTGCACACATCTTTGAGTTCCCGGCTTTTCGTTAAGACTAACTTCTCTGTGGAATCAGTAGACGAGAGGTACATGGCTGACTGAACTTCCACACGTGCAATCTGCAAGGTCAGTTTAGCCAACAGTTGCTCGTGCCTCTGCTCCAGACTCTCGCTGGAGCTGCTCCCCAGGAGGAACCCACAGTGTCCGTGGCCTTGGCACTTCTGACTTCCACTACCAACCTCTGGCCGTGGGGCCAGTGCCCTGAGATTTCCTGGTAACATCTGAATGCACTTCCTACTGCTCCTTCTACATCTTACTCCCCAATAAAGTTCTTCACACTTTATCTTTTGATCATTAAATGATTTTAAGTTCCTGGTTAGGATTGAGATGTTGGCAAGAGAGTTAGAAACAGAGGAGTAAGTGAATGAAGACTCTGTTAATCGTCCTCTTTCTTCCTCACACAGCAATTTTTCTAACAGATGCAATTATATTTGAGAGCTGCAGAGAATGGAATCTTGTTTTATTTCTTTATTCATCATTTTACAAATGGGATTCACTGTAAAAAGGAAATTGCCTTTGTAGTTCAGTTCTTCAGGCTGGAGTGCTCTGAGCTTCAGTTTTTACACCAGCTGCTGCCACCACCTTGTATCTGGTGGGTGAGAACCAGCCAGGGAAGAAGGCTAAGAAACCAGGCAGAGTTCAAATTCATTTAGATTCAATATATTTTTATTCTTTGTAAATACAATGAAGTACAACCTTTTAACTTCACAAATCAGTTAATTCACTTTGTACAAGAAAAGTTTTACTCAACCTATGATAGTCCAAGTGCTGAATAGTTTTCCTCAGTGCTAGAAACTACTAAATCAAAATGTGAAAAGTACAGCAGCTATTTTAAAATGTTTGTTTCTACATTTTCACAAGTATAGTTTCATACCAAAGGAGCAGCTTATAATGTAGAATGGGGTGTGTGTGTGGTGGTGGTGGTGGTGGTGGTGGTGGTGGTGGTGTGTGTGTGTGTGTATGTGTGCATGCACACACACATTCAAGGCTTTACTAGAAACCAGTTTTCTGAAAGGCATTTAAGAGTCTCAGGCTGTTAGCAGTGGATCAATCGAGAAACCTCTTAGTGCTCATCTCTTTGACGTTCCATTCAACATCACATCTGTGTTGGTTTCCTGTCTGATGTGCCTCACTGAAACACGAGCTTGGACCCTCATTGCCTTTGGTTTCAGCGCTATGTTAATGGGACAGCAATCTGCCTCACTCTTTCACCTCCGCTTTATTTGGTTTTGCTGTTTTTAGTCTTCCTCCCTCGACTTGTGTTCTTTTAGTAAAGCTCTTCTATTTTTGAGATGTTATCCAAACTGAAGTTCTGGTGAGAATTTCATTTTCGTCCACCAATCCTTTGACAAGGTTGCCTGGCCTATGGTATTAAAAAGAAGAAGAAAAGAAAGAGAAAGGAAAAAAAGATAGAGAAAAAGCAAATCTCACGGCATAATCTACCTTTCACTTATTAACTCAGTTCTGAAGGCCACTTAATGATGTATTACAATAGATGGGAAAATTTTGATAAAACTTTTTTTATTTTAAACCTAACCATTGTTTTTACAATAAAGTCTAGTTCGTAAGATAGTTCTCAAGGCTGCTGCATGGTGTTATACACAGAGCTCTATTTGGTTACCCAACTTTATACACTAAAAACGAAAAGGAAGTTCTACTCGTGTTTCAGTGTTTGATAGTTCAGACGGATCTTCCAGGTGAGAGGCAGTGGCACGGCCTGTGGCAACCCTCCATGTGTGCCCTCCCAGGGCGTGGCAGCAGCGAGTTCTCTGCTCAGGTGGTCCTTCTGGGCTGCCCTGCCCCGGGTGAGGCAGCAGCAGGTCAAAGCTGCTGGAACTGTTGTGTCCATGGATGTTTTCTCCGGAAGGCTCCACGCCCCCAGATATATGCTTCCCGAAGGGTTGGTTAGTTGAAGCGTGTTCTCCGTGGATGGAAGTTCATCAGAGACTATCCCGTACTGGAAAGTGGGAACTTGAAGAGCTTAGATATCACTGGATTTGTACATATCTGAAAGCAGTCTTGTAATTGGCACATTGCCGATGGTTTTTTTGAAAAACACTTCTTCTATGGTTGATGGGCTAATCGAACGTAAAGCTGGCAAAAGCAACAGAAGCTTTCCAAAGCGACAGGGTTGAGTGGGATATCTGGAATAGGAGGAGCCGTGAAAGCAAGGTCAGATCCATTACCGCTGGGAATTAAGAGCTCATACTTAAGCAAACACCATCTCCAGCATAGTTTCCTGACTGGGCCTCATGAATAACACACTGCCCCTGCAGCCGAGTCTGGGACTCGGGCCCTACTTATGGTCCTGGTTCTACAGCCAGAGGTGTCCAGGCCTGGAGAACACACGGTGTCAAAATCACATGGTGACTGTCTCGACATTAGCAAAGGGGTTGCATTTGGTTTGGAGGGGAAAAACTGAAGAAACAAGGTACTAAGTTTAGGCTAGTCAATAAATATAAGGGTGCTAGTGCAGTAGCTAGCGGTAGTATCCATGTTTTCTGATTGTCAAGGTTTCTTCCTTTGCAAGGCAATTTCCCTCAAATAAAATGGATTCCTTTTCTAGGAAATTCTCCAAATTATTATTCAGGCATTATACTTAGTCACTTTCAGGAATAATTCCATCCTTATTACACTGCAAATTGAAGGCTAAGTTCTGTTGGGTGGCAGTGCCACCCAACTTTCATGTCAATGAAATTGACATATAATTAAAGATGTGGGAAATTGCTTAACAATTTCCTCTCTTAATGTCCAACACACATCTGTGTTCAGATGTGCACGTTTCATTTCCTACTGCCTTCAGATGCCTGTAAGCCACCTCCTCACGGTAGCCCTGACGCTTCTTTAGTCAGTTGCTTGGAATCAGGTATCCATACACTCCCCAGGGAGGGCTCCTTCCACTGAAACAAACCACCTAAAAGACCGAGGTCTGGGGTCACATACCTGTGACTGAGCCAGGCTCCACCAATAGCCACAAAGTGCTAGGAACTGATGGACATCAAAATTCCTTCCCAAGAGTCAGGTGGCTGAACACTGAGTTTAACTGCCCAATAACCCCACCCTGCAAATAAAATCCAGGACAGCAACCGTCCGTCTTGTCTCCTGGCTTTGAGACGTGAAAGTCCCTCTCTTCAACCTGATACGAGGCTGATAAATCATTCTGGGCCTCCGAGAGCCTCACTTGGTTCTTTGACTACCCAGCACCCTGAGCACCCATGGACGGGGATCACCACCCCACACTGACTAATGCAGTATGGAAATGGTGAAGCTTATCTGCATTTTCTTAAAGGCCTAAATCCCACCACTTGCTCTCCTTGCTAAAAGTTTCTCCTACGTTTCCTGGAAAGAAATCCCAAGACCCAGGTCTCCCTTTCACCTTGGCCACTTACTCTTGTCAATAGCTTTGTTTCCCATCCCAGGATCGGGCAGAGGAGAGAGAAGCCTGCAATGGGTGGGACACAGCTGAGCCTCTACCACGTCTGCTGCATTGACCTAATGGGCTAGAACAGTGGTTCTCAACCTTCTGGCCCTTTAAATACAGTTCCTCATGTTGTGACCCAACCATAAAATTATTTTCGTTGCTACTTCATAACTGTAATGTTGCTACTGTTATGAATCGTAATGTAAATATCTGATATGCAGGATGGTCTTAGGCGACCCGTGAAAGGGTCGTTCAACCGCCAAAGGGTCGCGACCCACAGGTTGAGAACTGCTGGGCTAAAAGGTTCCAGTGTGAGGAACCACTGGGGGAAGTGATTACTTTGAAAAAGGATGGATTTTGGAGAATCCATAGACAATTCTTGATTTTTGGTAAGTAAATAATACATTCACCTTCTCACCCACTTATTTTATTCTCTAGTTAAGAAGGGGTTGGTTAGTCAGTCAACAAGAATTGTCTATTTTATGTGAAGTATGGTACTACCGAGAAATAATAACAAAGTGTGTATATGTGTATATGTGCATGTGTGAGAGAGACACAGAGAGAGCATATGTCTGACTGCTCAAATTTAATATTTTAGAATAGCTATGACCCTGGTATCATCCATTAGTAAAAATAACTGGAAGTTTTTACTCAGGTGTAAGTGTTTTGAGCCTGTCAGAGATCCATGTATTTGATCTTCAGTGATAACATATGGTTTGTGTGAAACGCCTATTCCAAGCCTTCTCCTTATATAACACATAATTAGAGAAATAGCTCACACGGCTATAACAATGAGCTCAGTTTGCAATGTTGACTATTAGTTGTTCACTGTGTTAACTTTTCATTTTGATTTCAGATTTTATTTTTCTAGACAGGAAAGTGCTAGAGGAAAATGATCCTGATTTGAAGGAGCTAAGAAATAAGGCATAGTCATTTTTGTCACATGCATGAGTCTAGATCTTAATATATTAAATTATAGCTGTGGCAGATATCATGAAACAAGAATTCCATGTCAAAGCAGATGACTTCCTTCCATGAATAATTTCCTGTTTTGAGGGTGAGGGAGAAGTAGTATACTCGCCATTTCTTTAAAATAGACTTTTGTTAATTTGTGGTTTAATTTCCTCAGGCTTTCTCTCTCTCAGATTCTCCTCAATCACCTCTCCAGCACCTCCCTCTACCAGCCCCTCTACCAGCTCTAAGGAGTACCCTTCCTCCCTGCCATTCAAGGACACCAGCTCCTGTGTGATCCCCTCGATCAATCAGCCTTTCCAGATTCTCCCTCACCCCGCCTCCCCCAACTAGAATTTGTCTCTCTCACTCCCCACTTTGCTTTTCTCTCTTTTCTGGTCTGAATTGGAGTAATACTTCTACCTACTTCATGCACCAATAAGGGACAGTGTCTTGTTCTCTGGTGTCCCACAGTGCTCACCAGCGAAGGCTGGACTGAAATCATATTCTTCTTGGTTTGATGTTCCTTAAACCTTAATGGCTCTAAATGTCAGAGGTCAGTTCTAATATACAAATTAATTTTTAGTGGGGAAATTATGTACTCCTTCATTCAATAATTTTGAATAAATATTCAGTGCCTATTATATACATATTAAAATTTAACATGGATTTTAAATTTAAAAACCATGGCACTTTAATTTAGAAAAACATATACACATTGCACCAGCACACAACACAGTTTCAATGATATTCCATGGACAGGGAACAGTTTTATTCAATAGAATTCAAAAGAGGATTTGTAATAAAAATAAGAAGATCCTAGCAGAAGTGGTATTACTCCAAATGGATACAGTATAAGGGAGGCATTAACAGTCTCCCTTCATCTGATTAAGTTATTCAGCACAGTGTCTGTGGTGATATTGGGATGATAGAGACAGGCTTCCATGGGCTTCCCTTTAAGACCAGCTTTCTCGTTCTCTCTCTCTTCGCCTCTTTCCTCCCTCCAGGCCTAAAATTCCCATTCTCTCTCCATAGCAATCATTTGGCCCTAATAACTGCAAATTAAATAAATAAATAAATAAATAAATAGGCCAGCCTAGAGAATAAACAAGAATAGCAACTCTGTTATAACCTCACGTCCACCACAGACCTAGCCAGCTCCACAGCTCTTTAAAGTTTTGCCTTTTCCCTCTGAAAATGGAAGCAGAAAGGTCTATACCTCCTGGAGGACTTCCCCATCGGTGGGCCAGGAGGAGGCCTGCTGAAGCCCCTGTGACTGAGAGTTTCTACAAATAGACAAGAGCAGCCTCTGCCCACGGGCCCTGCTTGGCCAGACATAACCTGGTGCGTGCAATGACTCCAAGTAACTCAACAGGTATCCATCAGCAGTTATGATGGGGGTACAGATGGCCTCTCTAGAAAGTTCTCTGATCCTTCCATTTGGGATTGGCATCCAAAGAAAGGCACTTGCCTCTTTTTAAAGGATGACTTCACTACTCTCTACTATATCAACTATAACACTTGGCCTTCGTTTTTACCTTTCCCACATCTGGGTCCATTCATACAAATGTGTTCAACTATTATGATGGATTTACTTGTTCAACCAGGTCAGCTGCAAGGCATCTGGCAATCTAATTGCTAATCTAATTTTATTTGCTCCTTTCACGCACCATGTGATATAGGTGAGCACATAATTCTAAGTAACTTTATTGGCTGGCAACAGAATAATTAGTCAGGAAGTTTGAACTGGCTTATTACCCCCTGCTCACACGTTCACAATGGGAACAATATTCTTAAGGACACCTTCAGGGCAAGCAAGAGTCACCTGGTATGGATGTAGCTGTTGAGAGTTAGCTGAGCCTCGTCTTGAAGAGCTGCAATGGCAGCAGCATTCCGGAAACTTCTCAGTTCAGAACCACTATGTGTAGGAACTAGAAATGAAGACCAGGAGACGGTGATAGACAGCACAGGAAATGCAGATGGGAAACCTCCCTGAAGTGAACAGCCAGCAGGAGCCAGTCCCCATGGCTATCAAAATGAGGCCAGACTAAGAGTCTCAGCACCCTTCAAAATTATCACTTGTTTTTGCAAAGGTAAATCTGGAATCTGAGGTGGCTGAATTAGTGATGCGGCAAAAGTGGGGAAGGAGAAGAGGCAGGGGTTTGTGTCCACTTACCAGCTTTGAAAGTGACGATGCATTTCAGACAGGCAAATTCAGTAGCATCTAACCGGAGTTGTCTAAACCGAGCCACCACCTCTTGTAAAGCCTGTATTTCAGATATAATCTTGTTCAGCTTCTGGGAATCTGTGTTGTCACCATTCATGCCTAGAATTAAAACATGGAATAAATGCTATCATATGAAGGCATTTTCATAATTTAATATTGATTTTTGACAAAATCCTGCATATCAATATCTATTCAATTGTCAGTCTAAGATATCTGATTCCATGTACACTGGCTATATTGTATGAAAGTTAATATAAAATCGTCTCTTGGATGATAACAAACACAGTAATTTGCATTTAAATAACAATGCAAGCAGTCATGAATACAACAAAACAACATTATTTGCATTTAAATATAGATTTATAAATGACAGGTATACTCTATTGTTCAGTGGGAATTTGTTATTCTTTACATGTTGTTCTTTTTTCAGTAATGTATTTTTATGGTAATTTCTACAACAAAGTCATTAAATTGTGCAATTCTTACCAGATACAGCCAGTAGAGTGTTAGCATCAACCGGAATGGCCCATTGTGCTATTCCTAGAACAAACAGTTCTCTCCAAGCATCTTCCAAAAGCATCAGCTGTCATACAATAGATGTATAATATAATATAGTGTGTAATTTATAAATTTATAAACAATTTCAATATGTAAATTTCCATTATTTTAAAAAGTGTTTTAAATGCTTGTCTTGGTAGTTTTTCCTCTGAATATTTTATCTTTCCCTTGTTTTCCTTTTTCAAAAGGTGCCTACAGATAAGCACAGGCATTTGAGAGTCAGCCATTCTAAGCTCCCAAAATTTGCTTCCCTTGGGAAAGGGTTTACCCTTCTGGTCCTCCCATCTATGTGTTTCTGACCACCTAGAAACTTCTCCCAGAGGCCCAGGCTCAATGAAATGCCACCAGCCGCTCAGCAGGTGCAGGTGGATACCCCGCCTATAAAATGCTGATATTATCAGGGTTGAAGATTCCACAGTAAGCTTGCAGATCTGGGCCCCCATCGTCCTGGTGGGTAGAGGGGGCTGGGCAGAGAGAGAGAAAGAGATCTCACTAATTCCCAAGAGGCATGCAGGGAAATCAGGGTGTAATTATGTTAATCGGGCTTTACTGAGTTTACCTCATCTCACTGACTGATTTTTCTGAGACTCATAAGTGGACAGCATCAAGGTGCTTGTCATTTTCATTCTAATAAAACGTGCTTCTGAATATTTAAAATGAAAATCTGGCTCCTTTTCCAAATGAATATACTGGATTCCACTTCACTGCAGTTTGCTAGTTGTTGAAAGGGTTTCCATCGAAGGGTTGAGTAGCAGACCGTAAATAAATTTTGTTTGAATTACAGAGTCTACAAATACTTGTTTTGAGAAAAAAAATAGCCAATTCTCACACACACACACACACACACACACACACACGGCAAATGATCAGAGCCAACCAGTTAACCTGGTCAAAGATAGAACTTAACCATCTTGAAAAATCTGTTTTTTGAAAAATCTATAAAAATTCAACCAATTCTGAATGATTTATATGGAAGGATTTCCTTTCAGAAGCTAAGAGCTAAATTGTGAAGGCTTGTAACCAAAATCAAAAGATTGAATTTTCAAAGTGCTTTATTTTTATTATATTAAGTACAAAAAAGAATATTTAAAAAATGCAAGGTAAACAGTGTCTAATTCTGGCCATGTCTGAAAGTCCAGGCCATGAAAAAAAGAACACTCCATGCTAGAAGATTAGATGTTTTTAGCACATTGCCAGGTCTTTCTGTAGGAAATGTACTTTATATGAAGGGGCCCTATTATTCTTTAATTAGGTATAAGATGAATTAAAGACATAAACCCTTTGCTTTTAGAACTACTTATTAGCCTTTTGGGAAATTTGTCATTAATTCCCAAGAATGCACTGGTAACAGTCAAGGTTGTGAACACTTCATTCTCTTCCTTTCCCTTAAGTTTAGAAAAATCCTGGCAGAGGCCATTTCTGATGTTCCTAACAACAAAATTTCTGGGTTTTGGTACAACACAGTTTTTAGCAGCACAAACTTTTATTGCCTCAGAATATCATTTACAACCACAGAACTATGCACAATGACCATTTGTTTACAAAATCTCTAAAAGACTTAAAGAATCTAGAGAGAACTTAGCCTGCAACACACCCTTTAACCTTATATGCTGATAAATTAGTGGCCCCAGCTCTATCACGATGAAAAACATAAAGCTCTGCATATAGAATAGTGAGACTAGCTCCAAAAATCTTAAGAGGAGGATACTCTTCTATTTCTCTCAGTTCCAGTGTTCTAAGAAAGCACTGTTTTTAACAATTTTTTAAAAAGTCTTTAAGAATTTGTGATTAAATTTGAAGTTTCAATTAAAATAAAAAAATAAAATAAAATAATGCCCTTGTTTGCTTGTTTTTCGTAAACCAGATCCGAAGTTCCCAAAACAACATAATTACATTTCTTAGTAAGGTCCATCGCTAGATATTCTGAACCCATAGGAAGAAGCTAGTAAAGATAGATTCCTTGTTGCTGTTAAGAACTGATACCTTGCCCTAGCCGGTTTGGCTCAGTGGATAGAGCCTGCGGACTAAAGGGTCCCAGGTTGATTCTGGCCAAGGGCACATGCCCAGGTTGCGGGCTTGATCTCCTCAAGTAGGGGGCATGCAGAAGGCAGCCAATCAATGATTCTCTCTTATCATTGATGTTTCTATCTCTCTCTCTCCCTTCCTCTCTGAAATCAATTTATATATATATAACTGATGCCTGACCTTGGCGATTTATCCAGGTAACCTACAGTTCCCTAAGGCTGACTCCTGTTGCTTCTTCCCAGCTCCCTTCCCTCAAGACCTCTGGCCCTCTTGGTCATACCTGGTCTTGCAAAGACAGGGTGGAGAAAGCTGGTACGCTCTTCGCCCACTTGATGCTCATAAAGAGAAGCCTGGCAGCGGATTCACACACTGACTCTGTGGCCACTTCATAGAGATACATGGGGGCCCCATTCACCTCATGGGGGTACTGGGTGGGGAGAAACAGAGAGACCAGGGAGTGAGGAAACCACAGCTTTGCAAGGAGAGCCAACTTTTTAGTTTTCTAATTAGAACCGAGAAGGAGATAGGAACTTGGATGGTCGGCTTAAATGGGCAGTTGCCATACGGGCATCAAAACCAAACATCCTATCTATAGAGTTCGGGAAATTGTTGGGAGAGACCCATTTCCACTCTGTGGGCCTGTTCCTTCGAGAGGGGCATCTGGCTTTTTATCCCCTACAGCAAATTTTCCTTGGGCTGAGCCAAGTGCCAGGCCTGTCTCCCAATTTAGATAAGAGCTGCTCACATTTGTGTACATAAAAATAGATGTGAAAAAAGTACAAATTAATAGGCATCCCAAACACAAATATGCATGTGAGTATTTTTAGAAAGGATTAGTATATTATGGAAATATTTCAATTAGACATCTTAATCATTCACGGAGCATTCAACATATTCATAACACTACTTTCCCAAGCCTATTATACACATCAAGGCTAAGGAAGCAATATTAAATATTGTGCGTGCGTGTGTGCGTGCGTGTGTGCCCAGGTGTCTGCTTCTGCAGCTGGCCCTCCTCTGGGGAAACCCAGATCCCTTCTTGGCCTGGAGTGGGAGCTGTGGGTAGGTACCAGCTGGACGCCTGAAGGGTAGTCCCTAGGTGGCAGCCTTTTGAGGTGGTTCTGGCTGTGTCCCTGCCAGTAGAGGGCCTGGTGTACATCAATCCATGAGGCTCAGAGGAGAGTGAGAGGAGACTGGCAAATGTCAGGTTCCCCAAACTGTCCAACCGGGTGAGTTCCACATTCCTCTCTTAGGTTAGAGACCCACCGCTGTGCCCAAGAGAATAGACCCCTAATATTTGCAACTCAAGGACTCTTCTCCCCCTTCTCAAAACAAATGTCCACTCTTCTGACCTGCAGGGGACTCCCTAGGCGGCCTGCTCCGCTCAGACTGGGGGCTCCGCACCAGGGCCGTTTCCAAAGGTGCAGCCTCCCTCCCCCGCCCCACATCAAACGGGCTGAAAGGGCCTCTGGGGGTGGGGGGGTGGGGGGGAGGTACCGGGAGTCCACATCCGTAGCAACTCAGAGAGTGACTGTACTGCACATTCAAGTGTGAGCAACCCTGGCTCCACGGAGAAGAGCAAAAAGGCCCGGAGCCGTATCCTGCGAGGTCGCCCCATCTTTGGCCCGTCCCCACTCCAGTGCAGAAGGAAGAGGTGCCCCTGTCTCCTCCCTCCACGCTTCCCGGGACTCCCAGCAAGGCCCCTGACCTTGGGCGTGGGCTGAGCCAGGCTCACGAGGGTCTGCCGCTCGGGCGTGGCGGACACCGTGGCCAGCTCCAGGCCGTGCGGCTCCAGCTGCGTGACGGTGGTGAAGAAGGCCGGGGCGGGCAGCGCCGCCGAGGGGAAGTGCGCGGCCGCCCCGTTCTCCTCCTTGTGTCCGCGGAAGTAGAGGGCCACCTGCTTGCGGATGGTGGACGTCCGAGGGCCCCGCTCGTGCTGCACGGCTGCAGAGACAGACCGACACCGGCGCGGGGTCAGAGTCTGGGAGACACACGGCCACTGCTGCGCTGCAGGGCCACGCGCCACGGCAGGGCAGGCAAGGTCACCGGAACGTGGGGGCGGAGGGCGCTCTGGGGTGGGCTGTCAGCCACGCTGTATGCGTTAGAGGAGCCGGGCCCAAAGTATCAGGTTAATGACATGCCTCGAGCAAGACTAGGCTTTCTCTGTCGGTGAGAACCCCCTGGGAGGGGATAGCTAGGCATCCCCGTTCCCCCTTCCCTGCAACTAGTCTCTGCACAGACTTTCCCGCTTGGCCCTAGGATGGCTTCCCCACCGCCACCCTCCCCACCCCCGCCCACACAGAAAAGTCAGAGAGGGCCACAGAGGCCAGGCCCTGAGCCCAGGGACCCTGGGGGATGGGACAGGGAGAGCCCACCTCGGAGTGTGCTGGAGGAAGGCAGGGAGATGTGACAATTACCACCAACAGCTTAAACAAACAAATTAATGCAGGGCAATCTTCCTTTCGCCTAACTTGACAACTTGTCAATACACAAGTGCATCAGGTTGGACGCACTCTCCTGCTTCCCCCAGGGCGAGGGCGGGAAGGGGAGGGGGGGAGGAAAGCGCTCTCCCCAATGAGCTGCTGTGGCTGCCACCTGAGCCGCCAACGCAAAGCCCACTCCACACCCGGTGCTGAGGCCCCATTCCTCCCTCCAGGCCATGACTACCCCACCACCCCCACCACCCCACCACCCCACCACCCCACCACCCCACCCTGCTTTGCCCCGGCCTGGGGCACCCTTGCCAGGCCACCACCTGGCATCCAGAATCCTAGTTCTTGCTGTGCATGTTTAAGAGCCTTCTGGGAATTGGTGTCCAGACACCCACAGGCCTCACCCAACCTCTCCAGCCCCTTTTTGTTAAACCAAGGGAAAGCTCTGGAGAAGCCCAGATCACCACACTGGCGGTGCCGAATTTGGAATCCTGTTGAATTTGCAAATAGGGACTCAAAATTCCCTGTGCTCCTGTCTCTGTCCTCCCTCCTCCCACACATCGTTCTCCTAGTCCCTGATCTCCTCCTCCCCCAAAGACTATCCAGACTGTGAGATCCTGCAGGAGGCTAACAGGTTTGGGAGTGGCCACAAAAGGGCTGCAAGGAGGGTGAACTGAATAATTAAGACCAGAGGCAGAAAATACCGCGTATCCTCAGCAGAGTGGGGTTCCCAGGAACGCTGCCTTCTTGGGGGTGACTGTGGAGCACAGGTTTCCAATGTGGGCATGGGCCTTGCTCTAGGAAGTTCAAGGGGGTCGGGATGGGGCTCATGCTAAGAGATCGGGAAGGATATGACTGAAAGCCTGAGGCCAATTCCCAGCATCTAGAACAGCGGTTCTCAACCTGTGGGTCGCGACCCCTTTGGGGGTCGAACAACCCTTTCACGGGGGTCACCTAAGAGCATCAGAAAACACATATATAATTACATATTGTTTTTGTGATTAATCACTATGCTTTAATTATGTTCAATTTGTAACAATGAAAATACATCCTGCATATCAGATATTTACATTACGATTCATAACAGTAGCAACATTACAGTTATGAAGTAGCAACGAAAATAATTTTATGGTTGGGGGTCACCACAACATAAGGAACTGTATTAAAGGGTCGCGGCATTAGGAAGGTTGAGAACCACTGCTCTAGAAAGAAGTGCTGGGGAGATGGTTGACATGCCTAGGAGTGCCATGTATTTTCTGTACATATCATTTACTTATCAATCAACATTGTTAGAGTAAAAAGATGTACTGATTACCATCTTTGTTCATGTTGACTTCCAAACACTTCTTGAGCCGACATGCCCTGCACTGGTTTCTGTGCGTCTTGTCCACGGGGCAGCCTCCCTGGAACAGAGCGCAGGCCGTCAGAGGCCCTTGGGCCTTCAGATGGTGACGCGAAGCCGGCGCCGGATCGGGAAACAGAACCTGCCACCGACACCTGGGTCCGAGAAGCAGTGAGGTCCTCGGGCACCAGCAGGGCCAGGTAGAGAAAGGGCTGGGGTTCCCGGGGCTACTTCAAGAGGACCAATTCATGACTCTATGAAAGCGCTCAAGTTGGAAAATCCTTCTCCAAGCAGGTGAAGGGTCACAGCGCCTGGTGTGCCAGACTCTGCTGTGCTGGGAGGAGAAGCTCCCGGGGAACTTCCGTGAGTGGAGAAACTGGGGTGAGGCTTTTTCAGGACCGAAGACAGCGACCTGGCCCCATAGGAGGAGGCCTGGGCGCCCCTTTGGGAGTGGGCTGGCCTGGAAGGATCCCTGCTATGGCCCCCTCCTGCTAGCTATCTTTCCGCTTAGGGTCTTAGTCTTCCTCTCTCACTTTCTGGGTGAGCCCATTTATTTGTCAGATAAATATCTCCCATTTATTCTCTACTCTCCTGTTTTCTCACTCTTACCTTTGTACTGAAAGCCATCCTTATAAGCAGCATGGTGAGAGTTATCTTAAAGCCTCCTCTCAACTCAGATTCGTGGACACATAGTCATTCTCAAGTGTTGAGGCAGAAGCCAGAGTGGTTAGGAGGGCAGGGCCCCCAGAAGAAAGGGTGAGAAGGGCAAAATCTGATTTGCTCAAGACCTGAGCAAAATCTAAAAATGCTCTCCGTGTAAATATAGCCAGGAAGATAATGTAATGAACTGTCTGACAAAATGATAATATGGGTTGAGACTATTAGTGTGATAACTGAGAAAAAGAGGTAATTGCTGACTTAGAAATATTTATCAAGGACACTTGAGAAAATAAATATTTTATCTAATGCATTTTTATGGGGAAATGTTGGCCATTAAAAGAAGAAATTTACAGAGAAATTTTCTTATAGAATTCATTCAGTATTTGGTGTTATTACTGAGGAAACACATACAAAGCTATATAAAGAGTCACATATATATTATACACAGAAAATATATAAGTTTGGTGCTCTCTGGTGTTTATATGAGTTGCTACTGTTAGATTTTCAATGAGAAGAAAGAGAATAAAGTAAATGTATTTTTATTTTGCTTCATAATACCAAAATGTTATATATGTTGAAGTTAGAGTAAGTACATTTTCTAAAATATCCCTTGGGAATAATTACACATTAGAAAACACAGTTTTATAAGATCACACCCCTCTGGTTTAAAAATGTTGAATTATTTAAATAAATATAGGGCTGGGGGTTGTAACAATTTCTAAAGGTCCTCATTGCTGTTAATAATAAGTTGGAATATTATTTACCTAATCTTAGAATAAAAGAGAGAAAGGAAAATTTTTTTTGGTTCCTAAGTGAATTCTTCAGGGCATCTTTGCTGGCCAGTGTAATAGCTTAATGTAAAAAGGCTTAAAGAAGTTATTATTAAGTGCAATCATATGCCTATCATCAAATGTTATTCCCCAAATGTATTCTGTTAACATGTTAATGCAAAATGGAAGCCTTCATTAGTTTTTAAGAGTGTCTTCAAATCAGATCATATGTATATAAATATCTGGAGCCCGGGGAGAAGGATGAGTGCCTCTGCTCGGTGCATTTATTCTCTCTGCAAGGAGACAACCACCAAGCCTGATGAGTCTATTATCGCTCCTTTACAAATACTTGGACTGGCATCAGCATGTTGATAGCCAACCCCTTTGAAAATATCAAGCCATTAACATCTGAGGTTTTGATTCCCCAATTCTGTGCGTTGTATAAAAGTAAAAGACAATTTAAGTAGAAACTTGCTCGAATCTGACAACCCACAGTAATCCCACATTCCTGTGGAGCTATTGGGCTACAGTGCTGGGTGTGTATAATGTGATGTGTCCATATGGTAAAGCAGAAACTGATACAAAGCTGTGAACCCAATAAAACAAGAACAGGGCAGGAGAGTTCCAAATAACTTATCCAAATACAGATGTCTTCTTGTTTTTGTTGATAATCCAAATCTATCAGAAACTGATATAAGCAGGCATGGCTTCAGAAAAAGATTAATCGACTAGCACCAAACAATATATGTGGAGTATATATGTGTGTCATATTTATACATAGATATTAATTAGTGAAAATGGTTTACCAGTTTGATTACCAAAGGATGACTTCTGACTAATACACTCTCCAGAGTCTTCTTGGGAGTCAAGGTGGTGGCTCTGTGCTGGAGCGTCTGTGTGTCTGGCTAAGGAGAGGGCAAAGAGTGGGACCCAAAGGCCGATCCCCTAGGTTGAAATAAGCCTGTTACTGGGCTGGAAAACGGGGCAGGGGGTTCTAGTCGCTCTTTCTGGCAGCTTTGGCTCACACTCAGTCCATGCCCTGACTCCCCTGTTTCTTTGAGACAGTTCAGCCTGCCCAAGACCAAAATGCAACCAACCAGGCACATCTTCTAAGCAGAGAAGGAGGAGATACGGGAACCTGGGAGAAGGTCCCCGTTACTCCTTCCTTGGGAGCCTTCTCTTCCTGCTCACTCAGCCCTTTTCTGACAAGGCTCAACCAGACTCAGAAAAGCTGAAGGGCACAGCCTTTTACAGAACACATCCTCTCCGTTGCAGTGGCTAGCACTCACTTTGAGTCTGAACCTTGAGTAGGATGCCCTGTGCCCTTAACTTCTGCCATCCCAGGCAGTGGTGAAGGCACTGCACTGCTAGGGGTGGGTGTGGCGGACAGACAGCACAACCTAGCCCTTTCTCCGGGTTACATTTGAGGTTTAGATTTTTAAGTTCCTTAGGTCCCTTGGGCTGGCTTTATTGCAGCTAGGAGAGGGCCTTACCCAATATCAAAACGTTAGAGGATTAAAGTGTTTGGGGAGGGGGGACCCTGGGATTTCAGACTTCCTACTGCAAACTCACGGGTCTTCCCTTACCCTCCACAGCGTCCCCCCCCCCCCACCCCTTCTGTCCTGCCTTGCCCAAGGAAAAGGGCCTCGAAGAGTTGGGTCTGCAAAGAGAGAGAACCGGAGAAGTCAAGGTCTGGTCTCTGCTGAGCAGAGTCGACCTCGGGCACAAACAAAGGAGGGGCAGGCGGCAGAGGGGAGCTGAGCATGCAGCCCGGCTAAGGTACCTGGTTTCCAGATTTGCAGACGTACGTCCTATTCCTTCGGATACTGCGTTTGAAAAACCCCGAGCAGCCGTCGCAGGCGTAGACCCCGTAGTGTTTCCCGGAGCTGCGGTCGCCGCACACTTTACAGGGGATATCTAAAATGCGGCCTGAAATCGCAGGAAAGACAGGGAAGGGGGCCAGGGGCGAGAAGGAGAGGAGGGCGGAGGAGAGGGGGGAAAGGGGAGAGGGAGAGAGAGATGCTAAGCAATCTGACCTCTGAGGGGATTAGCACCGAGGCTGCGGTAAAAGCAAATAATGAAGTGATTTTATAGTCAAACTTTTTTTCCTTGAGCAAGTGTCAGTTTCCTACAATGAGCATTATTCATGCACCGCTACATGTATTGGGGCCTCCTCTAAGCGCCCAGGCCCGTATGGGAATGAAAGATGACCGCGGGCCTAGGCGGCAGCGCGGCCGCCGCTGCCTCTGGGCTCCGCGCAAAGTTTGGCCGCCTCCCTCCCCGGCTCCTGCATTGAACAAAGTTGCTGGCGAGCGCGCGAGGAGACAAACTGGAAACGCAAAAAGGGGAAAGAAGAAACACAAACACGGCTGCACCCAGGGATGGTAGCTGGGAGGCCAGCGAGTTTTCCTGGAGCTGCGGGGCGGTGGTTGTGATCAGGAGGATGATTGCAATGCTAATCCTAGGATAATTAATGATAAGAAGAGTCGTGGTCAGTGCCCAACTTTCGCTTTACCTATGTTTTAAAAATGCTTGCCGGAGGGACGCTTTTGAGAAATTACTTCCTTTAGGAAAAAATGTCTCCCCAAAGTAACGAGCACTGGGCTAGGCGAGTCCGAGGAGGTTGGTGCAAGTGTGCGGCTGCCTGGCAGGTCCGCCTGGGACAGCGCCTCCTCGCCTTCCTTCCCCAGCTTCGTCCTCCAAGACCTGTTTCCATCCCTGGATCCTCTGCGGGCCTCCCCCCCCCCCCCCGCACCCCCTGTTTTCCCGCCGGCTGTCCGGGGCTAATGTTCTAAAGGGCCTGCCGGATTTCTCTGGACTGTGGTCCCCCCACACCCCCGCCATGGGCTTCCACAGTCGCCAGATTGAAGAGAACTTTCCCTGAAATCCCTCAGGGCTGGGGTGCCCGCAGACTCTGAAGGAATGTACAGGAGGGGGTAACATTCAAAAACCCCGTAGGGAGGGAGCTATTTCCCCCTAAGAATGGAGAAGAGTCCCTCCAGCCTGAGACCCTTCCTCCCACAAACAGGGGGAGCATTAAGTAAAGTGTTAACTTAACACTTTAGTGATCATGGTAGTTCCTAATAACTAACTCCTTAACATTTAATTTTCCT
>NW_005871264.1:2182318-2183930 GCF_000147115.1 Myotis lucifugus | reverse complement strand
TGGGGAGAGCCCGGTGTCGAATTGCGGGGCAGGGAGTGTTGTGTCGAGGCGCGGCGAGGGGACGCCTCTGAGCCGTCGGAGGGGGACCTGCTGGTGGATCCGCGCGCCCAGCCGGGCGGGCACCCCGCGCGGTGGCCTTGCGGAGTGGCGGCTGGGGGCCGGGTGGAAGGAAGGCGGAGTGGAGGGAGGGCGCGGGCGGCCCGCGGGGGAGGGGTCGGTAACCCCCGGGCTCGGCCGGGGTAATTACAACCCCGCGAAGCACCTGCCTATAGAGCCACCAGTGACCCGTCAAAAAGAGTAGCATGGGAATTCGGGTGGTGACAAAGGCCGGCGGGGAGGCGCGCGGCGCGGCGACCACCGCCTGGGCATCCCCCCCTCCCCCCGCAGGGTGGGAGGAGAGGCTGTGCAGGGGGAGGGGCTGGAGAGAGGCCGGGGCGACCGCAGCGGGGGCTTGTCTCTCACCCCTCCGTCTTGTCACTGCGCCCAAGGAAGCTCACGGCCACCCAGCAGGGACTCGCGCTCAGCTGCACCGCCCGCAGTCTGGAGGCAGTAGATTTGGTTTCCATCATTTGCAGCCAACCTCTTGTGCACAACTCAGCCCTCTGCCTCAGCTGGGGTCCACGCTCGGGGTCCCGTCCCCCAGCTGTCCTCTTGTTCCGGGGGCACTTTAGAAGACGCCCACATGAGCGCGCGCGCGGGAGAAGCAGGGATGGGGTTCCTGTCCCTGCTTCCCATCCAGAGGAGGCCAGGGCCACATCCCCAGAGGACCCCGAAGTGGGGAGGAAGCACTCGGCTTCCGCGGGTGGGGCTCCTCGACCAGCACCCCCCCCCCCCCCCCCGCCGGCACGGGGCACGGCGGCTTCGGGGAGGCCCGGGCCTTTGCCTGGACTGGGGCAGATGGGAGACCTGCTACCCCCTGGGGCGGGGCGCCGGAGGGAGGAATGCAAAAATTCCAGGGCCCGGCGGGCCTGCGCCTTAGACCCCGCTGCCCAGCCACGTTAAGGTGACTTGAGGTCACGAGACAAGCTGGTTGAGCCCGTTGCAAAGCTCCTCACGGAATAAGCCGAGCGAGCTCCGACGTGAGCAAGCGGGAGTTTCCTGGGGCTGGAAAACCGTTCTTCACTCCCCTCGCCAGGGGTCCCTCGGGGCTTTTTGTGCATCACAATTGCCTAGAGATATATGGCAGCTTCGATTACTGTAATTACCATCACAGGTTGTTGAAAGAAGTTAGTCTGGGCTGCAGGGGTGACTGACCGGGGTCTTGCTACCACCCAGGCGGGGCTCCCGGCGGACAGCGCTCTGCTCTCCAGCCGCGCACTGCCGAGCAAGGCGAGGGCTCCAGACCTCGAGGCCCGGCAGGCCGGGACCTCCCCGCTGCGCGGGCCTCGCCGACCGGCCGACCCTGCGCGCGGGCTGCAGGTGCCGGCCGGGCAGCCTCCGCCTGGGAGAGCCCAGCTGCAGCGGCGTGGCGGCTGGGGGGCCTGGGTCCTGCGGACCTGAGAAAACCCCAGTAGTGGAGGCTGGAACTGCGCAGGGGCTCCAGGCTTCCGTGGCCAAACTCAAGCTTTCGGACAGGTGGAAGATCCAAAGTTTTCCCGATGATCACACTGTC
>NW_005871264.1:2178584-2181971 GCF_000147115.1 Myotis lucifugus | reverse complement strand
TCTGGACCCCAAGTGGGTGCAAGAGTCCGAGACTCCTTACTTCCAGGGAAGGCGGCGAGCAGGAGGCCTGCAGGGCCGCGGCCGTGGGTTTTGGCAGTGAGGCTGGGAGTGCACAGGAGAGGTCTCTCTCCGAACCTCCTGAGAGGGACCCTGCACACGGGAACACGGGCCACAAAGAACGAGCTCGCTCCCCCTCCCAGAGGGTCCAACAGCCAGGCCAGAGTAGGCCAGCCCTGCAGTGCGGGCGCGGATGCAGACCGCGGTTAAGGCTCCTTCTCTCTTCCCAGTTTGCAGGATCTAAACGTGTCTCCTTTTCTCTTTTTGTTCACGTTCATTTCGCTCTGATTCTTAAAAGGGCAGCAGCACCCAGGCCAAAACCATCAGACAAAGTGAAAACACAAGCCATGTGGGACGGGCAGGAGTTGCATCCCACTGAAGTGGGACTTCGCTCTCAGTTCTCAGAAGCGGACTCTGCCAACTTTCAGGCTCCGATCAGATAAGGAGAGCCAGGGAGGGGAGAAGCGGGGCCCGCGCGGAGGAAAGCACAAGTCACCAAATACGCTGTAGGTGAAAGCAGCCAGGGCCGGACTCCGGGACCTGGGGACGGCAGCAGCGTCACCCGGGGCCTGGGACCCAGGATAGGGCACCCGGGCCACCGGAGGGCGGGAACTGAAAGGCCCGGGGAGATCCCAGCAGTGGGGCCGCGCCCGCCCAACAGGGGCTCGGGCCTGCAAGTCCTCGGCTCCCGCAGGCTCGGTGCACGCAAAAGCCCTGCAACTTCCACCTCGCCCTGCACTAGGCCGTGGTGCAGGGCCGCTGGATATCAGCCTCGGCCTGGCTTGCGAGGGACAGCCGCCAGCTCAGCAAGTTTAAAGGAGAAAACCGCGCGAAGGGAGCAGGCCGCACACTCCACCTCTGTGGAGCTCCCGCTCGAAAAGTCCTTGGGCTTAGGGATTTGGTCCCCTCTCTGCTAGAGCGGTTCGCCATACTTTAGATTCCCCAGTTATGACCTATGCGGATTTAGGATTAAGGAAAATGTGACTTTTAAATGGTTTCTGCTTCCCAGTTCGCAGGATTATTTGCAATAGCTAGAAACGGGGTGCAAAGCATTCCATTCAAAATCCGCTTTTCGCGGAGTTGCTTCTGCGCGCCTTGCCGGAGCTGGGAGTTTTGAGCGAGCGTATTCTGGTGCCGCCGCCCCGGGCTGAGGCCTAGCTCCCGCCCCCACCGCCCCCTCCTCCCCGCACCTGGGGATAAGTGATAAGTGGAGGGAACTCGCGGGACTGGAGGGCTGGCTGCATGGGTTGCAACCTTCCCACCTCACCGGAAAGAAGGGGTGACCAAGAGAGTCAGAGGTAACAAATTGTTCTTCCCTCACCACCAAACGCTCCGACTCGCGGTCTACCAGAAGCTGGGCCAAAGCACACGCGCCAGTGGAGTACCTCTCCCGGCTCCCAGCCGCTGTCCCCGGGGCAGCATCGCCCAGGCCTCCCCGCCTCCCCCGCCCCAGGCAGCGCGCCCGAACCCAGCAGCGGACCGAAAGGTACCCACTTGTTGATCCGGCCGGCTTGCTCATGCTGGCGGCCCCGGGGCGGAGCGGCTGGTGGGCGCTGCTCGAGTCCCGGCCGACAGCGCCCGCCTCGCCGCCGGGCTCCGCCGCTCTCCAGCCGCCCTCCAGCCTGCGAGGCTCCCGGGCCAGACAGGTGGGTGTCGGCGCGCGCCGCTCCCCGGGGTGGGGGTTGGAGGGGCTCAGAATTCGTTCCGCCGTGGAAATGTCAGCATCCTGAAGTTTCTTCCCGGCTCTTGCAAAACCGCAGCTTTGGGGAATGTTGCCTGATATGGACACACGCGTGGACAGACAAATGGGGAGACGGAGGGGCAGGCAGAGGAAGAAGGGAGAACAAGAGAGGGGTATTGAAGGACAGAAATGGAGACACACGAAAAGGGTCTTCCTACGGAGCCAAAAGGGCCAAATTCCTCTCTTCCTCCATTCCCGTCTCTCCGTCTTCAATTTCTCCCTCTGCGTTAGGCATGCAGAGTGCGGACAGTCCTTTGCAGACTGCGGGTCTTCTAAGGACAGAAGGAAAACAACCGCAGTCTCCGGGCAGACCCAAGCGCCGAGGGGGACCGCTGGATTGCCGGGGAGTCTCCCGAAGGAACGCGCGGCCAGCTCCTGGTTTCCGGGGAGAGCCGCGCTCGCAGCCGCACGGGGTCCCCGAAGTTCATTACCCCGTGACTTTGTGCCTGTCGCGGCGGACTGGGTCCCCGGTAATATCTCCAGAAGCTCTCTGACAGGCAGCCGCGGGGAGGGGAATAGGGCGTCCCTGGCCCACTTAGCTTTTCCCCCAACTCCTGGCGGGGTCTGACGTCAGCCATGTGCGGGGAGGGGATGGGGAGAGGGAGGGGGTTAAATGCTAATGATATTAATGAACCTCCCAGCGGCTCCCAAAGAAAATGCAGGCGCTCTGGAAGCTGAGAGTGAGTGTGAATATGAGAGTGTGGCTCTGTGTGTGCGTGGTGGGGAGGACAGTGCTGCGCTGGTAACAAAAATGAATCATTGTATTTCATGGCAAGACTGAAGGGGAGGGGAGATGGAGTTTTCTCAAAACGCTTTTCCCCCTTCTCTCCAGCGTTCCAGACAAATCCGTGGAGGAAACGAGGTGACCGTGTGTGAGTGTGAGTGTGGCGTGCCGGATGTAGCCATGCAGTGGGTTCATTCTTGGTCCCGCGCCCTTTCCGTTGGGTAAAACTTGGATCTGGCCCGCGGTGAGTACTCATTCATTTGCAACTATCTAGGGAAGGTTGTAGCTCAGGACGCGGTGTGGGGACTGGAGGTCTGCGATGGGGTCTGCGGAGGCTCCGCGTTTCCCAAAGCGGACTTCGCCAGGTCCGCGTGGGCGCCAGCCTCGGGAGGAAGGTGCCGCCCGCTTCCCAACGCAAAGCGCGTCCCAGGCCGAGCAGAGCGAAACTGCCGGCGCGCCCACTGCCTGCACTGGAGCGGCAGAGGGCACAGCTCCCTCCCGCAGCTCGCCTCCGAGCGGGCTTGGCTGGCCCTCCTCTCCAGGCCGAAGGGTTCCGAAGCGCTTTCCCGCCTCCGCGCGCTCCCCCCACCCCCGCCCCCGGCGATGCCGGTGCTTCTGCTGCTGTGCCCCGCGCAGCTCTACTGGGAGCGCGCGCGCCAAGGGGGCCGGCGACTCCCGATCTCGAAGAGATTACTTCTTATTTAAGCTCTCCCAGCGGCTTGAACTTGTCCAACAAGGGCCAGCCTTTCCTCCCCCGCGTAGGCCCGGCCAGAGGTCAGGGGTCACACCTTTCCTGCTTTCCAGCCCTTTCGCCCGCAGGTTGGGGAGCTGAGGGGGGAGGCCGGTTAAAGTCCGGGGGTGGGGG
>NW_005871264.1:2144516-2178484 GCF_000147115.1 Myotis lucifugus | reverse complement strand
AGTCAAACCGGGCTTTGGGTCACAGTCAGTGTACAATGAGTGCTTTCGCGTGTCCCACCGCCCTTCCCGGCCCCAGCCCTAAGCGGCCGAATCAGCACCTCGGTTTCTGGGATGCAGTCGGACTCTCCAGTCCGGGCCGCAGCGCGTGACAGCAACTTCTGCAGCGGCCGGGCTGGGCCTGGAGCGCGGCCCGTGCACCGCACACCTCAGCGCCCGCTGCCCTCTCTAGGGTCGCGCAGCAACCGGGGCTGGGGTCTGGGGACCTCCGGAAAGACCGGGAAGGGGACGACTATCTCCCAACTTACCCACCCTCGGTTTTTCAAGTTGGGGTAAGATTAGGAAACCGTGGGGCAAAACCACAAACCTGAGGGTTTTTTGTTTCTGTTTTTGTTTTAGGCGGCAGGACAAGAAATCAACATTTTTTGACAGCCAAGTTGGGCGGACGCTTGAGCAGCGAGTCCCGTCAGCGACGTAGTGCAAACTCGAACTCCGTGCTCAGAACGGGAAGTTATTTCCGGGCGAGGTTGTAAAGACCCAGTTACTGCTGTGTCAGGCTGGGGCTTGCAGCCTGGGGTTCTGGTGTCCCGCCAGGAATCCACTTGCTGCCACCACCAGCCTCATGTGGACGCGGGTGGTGGTGGTGGTGGGGGGGGGAGATAAGTACAAAAAGCTTCAAAAGTCCAAGTAATTTATCTGAAGCCGAAGGCTGGTGTCAAAGAGTAGACCTGGGCGGGTCTCCCGGGGAAAGTTGAGACTTCTGTGGTGAGGAGACCTAGACGCCCCTCTCAGTGCCTGCAGGGTTTGCAGGTAGGAGGACAGGCGCTCCAGGGCCCAAACTCCCCAACACTTTCACTCTGCTGGTGTGTTTGTAGGCATCAAAACTTTTGGGAAATACTCATGAGGCTCACCTGATTGTCTCCCAATCAAAATGGCAATGTTCCCTCCTTCTCCTGTTACCAGGCCCTAATCAAGCAGAATGTCAAGAAGTCCTCTCAATAGAAACACACACACACACACACACACACCCCATCCAGCCCTGGCAAAAGGCACACACCAACAGCCTGTTCTACTGCGTCTGCCCTCCCGCCTGTAATTATCCTCTTGCTTTGCATAAATCACAATGCAGTTCTGAAATCATCACGATGACTTTCTGGCATGATTGGTTCGTGGCAAGAGTAGCGACAAGATCCGGGGTAGGTGGGAGGGGCTGGGGCTGGAGTCCACCAGGCCCAGGAGGAGCTGGAGCCCCAGTGCTGGCTCACAAAGCACCGCAGGGAAGTCGGATGTAAGGTGCAGACACCTGGGGCTTCCTAGGTGCAGGTCAGAATAGAAAGCCTCTGCAGGCAGGAATTGTTACGTGTCATCATCCTATCCACAGGCTCCAGCATGCTGCTTGATTCGTAGGTGTTGCATAAATGTTGGGTGAATGAATGAAGGAGGACAGTCACCTGCAGATTCCCCGAGAAGCTTTTGGAGGCACAGCAAGGCTAAACTACTGGAAGCCAGAAGAAGGTGGTGGGGTCCAGGCTCTGTCCCAACTAGTTGTGTAACTTTGGGCAAGTGACTAGACCCCTCTGGGTGCCAGATCATTATATGTAAGACGACTATGCCCTGTTCAATCTTAAGTTTCACAGATTTTTCCTGTGCGTTCACTAAGGGAAGTGATTGATAAGCAGCAAATGTCACCTATCTCAGGTATACCTTTTAACAGAGGCAAGATCTATAGCAGTGACTTTCAACTAGTGTGCTGCAAGAATTTTTAAAACATGCAATACCTGACTATTTAGTCAGGGGCACTGACCTCTTTTCTCTTAGATTGTCAAATTAAAAAATGACAACACCCAACACAACAAAAGTCATCTGGTGTGAATGAGTCAAAATTATATCTATTTTTGGTCAGATTGGCCTTGTGTTAGGAAAATTTACTGCTGCTGAAAACTGTGTTGTATTGTAGTTTACTCTTCTGCTAATGCCACTTCCCATCTATTTTATTTTTATTGTTGTTATTATTTTTCCAATCCTCACCTAAGGATTTTTAAAGAGAGTGGAAGAGAGAGGGAAAGACAGAGAGAAATATCGATGTGAGAGAAACACATTGATCGAGTGCCTCCTTCATGAGCCTGATATAATTTTGACCAAAATTAGATATAATTCTCTCTATATATAGAGAATTTTAGTAATTAGCTTATGTGTGCCATGAGATGAAAAAGGTTGAAAATCATTGGTTTATAGTGTTTGCTTGGGAAGCTAGTGGACTTCTAACCAGATCCAAATGTAGCCTCTAACTTCCTCTTCAGCCTCTTATGAGTATGGAACTCTCTAACAAACCAAAGACAAAAACACAGGGGTGGCATCTTTTATTCAAGGATGTTTACATTTTGGTCCAGAAGGTAAGAAATAAGAATAGGAGAAGAACCATGGAATCTAAGGGTCTCTATGTCCATCAACCAATCCACACCATTCATCAAATACTGAGCACCCCCATGTGCCAGACATTAATGACATGACCCCCTTCTCAAGGAGGTCATAGAGGGAGCAGATATATTAAAGGTGATATGTGCTGTGGAGTGGATTAAAACACAGGACTCTCTGGAAAAATATACAAGGGACCCTAAACCAGTGTGGAGTGGGGTAGGCTGTCAGGGAATGCCCTGGAAAGTTGGCCTTGTGTTAGGAAAATTTACTGCTGATGAAAACTGTGTTGTATAATAGTTTACTATTCTGCTAATGCCACTTCCCATCTATTTTATTTTTATTGTTGTTATTATTTTTCCAATCCTCACCTGATAATTTTTAGAGAAAGTGGAAGAGAGAGGGAAAGACAGAGAAAAATATCGATGTGAGAAAAACACATTGATTGAGTGCCTCCTTCACAGAGCCTGACTTGCAACCGAGGTACTTGCCCTTGACCTGAATCAAACCCACTCTATCCACTGAGCCAAACCGGTTAGGGCACTTCCCACCCATTTCAAAAGGGAAGTAGAGTCCTGTTAACTAAGACTGTATAAAGGCACAGTACATTGTTTGAGTCTGATCCCTAGCTCTCTGTTCACAAGCTTCTCTAAAAATGTTGTCATCTTTCTCCATTAACTGTCCCCTCATTCTTCTAAATTAAAACAGCAAAGAAGAAAGAAAGAAAAAGCTTTCTTATTAGCAAGCAGAGCTGATGAAATTGGTGCGATACAGAGACCCCTACCCCAACCAGTGATCAACCCCCCTTCAGAGGCCATTCTACCTCTGGAGACGCATTTCTTTAAAATGACCTTCACTCCATCGATGAGCAGAGTTGAGAAACATTCAGACCCAGGAAATGGCGGTGAAAACTTACCAGTTGAGCTTGGCTGAGGTTTGATGTTCACTCTCCACAAGACACTGACATGAGAGTTTTCGTTTATTTGCTTATTTACATGAAGAAGAAAGTTGGTTTTCTCTCGCTTCCAAGTCATAATTTAACCTATGGTTGGTTGTTGCTTCCTCCAGGGGGTGGTGAGTGAGAGAGAAGGTGGGTCAGCAGATTGCTCAGTGAGGGCTTCTAAGTGGCAGAATGCAAGACACCGTCTCAGCAGGCTTGCCCCTGATTCTGCTGTGGGCCTCTCTTCAAGTTGTTTGTCTCCCATCTAACTCTACTCAGAAAAGGAACACTGAGAACGAGCCAGAAAGGAGACACGGGTGTCTTAGAACCCTATGAGTAGCATAGTTTTCCTTGACACTCCCCCGGACTGTGTTGGCTAAGAGTCGTCAGTGGGAAGACAGCAGGGCTATGTGTGACAGACTCCCCCCCACCCCTGCCCTTCACAAATAACAAATCACGTTTCCCTAAGGCCACATCAGCAGAAGAAATGCAGGTCTACAAGCAGGCTGCCATTAGCACCTTCTAGAGCAGTGGTTCTCAACCTTCTGGCCCTTTAAATACAGTTCCTCATGTTGTGACCCAACCATAAAATTATTTTCGTTGCTACTTCATAACTGTAATGTTGCTACTGTTATGAATCGTAATGTAAATATCTGATATGCAGGATGGTCTTAGGCGACCCCTGTGAAAGGGTCGTTCGACGGCCAAAGGGGTCGCGACCCACAGGTTGAGAACCGCTGTTCTAGAGGGTCTCTGCACTTTGATATACTTCTTGCCCCGAGATACATCTTCTCCCATCTGTTACTTTATTTCTTACATTAAATATGTTGTTTACTGTTATCCTGCCTAGTTCCAGAAAGAATTCACTGTGGCTCTCAAGTCAAATTGCTTTCATTTAAGACCTGGGCTCCCTCTCTAGGGGATGACTCACCTGAGATGTATTTATTCATTTACTTTATTGTTATTTTTCAATCCTTGCCTGAGGACATTTTCATTGATGAGAGAGAGAGAGAGAGAGAGAGAGAGAGAGAGAGAGAGAGATGGACGTGAGAGAGAAACATTGATTGACTGCTTCTCTTGTAAACACCCCAATTGGAGACAGAAAGGCAGCCTAGCCATGTGCCCTGTCCAGGAATCGAACCTAAAACGTTTCCATGTACAGGACCATGCTCCAACCAACTGAGCCACGCCGGCCAGGGCCTGAGATGCATTTAAAATGAAAACAATCAGAATATTACCAGGCGCAAGGAAAAAACATAGTCTTCTTTTCTTCTCCCAGGAAGATAGGTCAACAGAGACAAAGCTGCCTCTTTCTTATTTCCTAATGGCAAGAGTGAAAAGGAGACAGGAGGGGTACCCAGCTATTCAACTAGCCGGGGAGCTCCTTGAGACAGAGACTGGTTCACCTTTGGATCGCCAGCCCCTAGCTCTCTGGCACACAGCGGTGCTTTATAAACGTAGAATGTGTGAGTGGTGCGCCTGATGCCTGCCGCTACTCAAAAGCTGAGGCTTGAAGTGTGTATGTGTGTGGGGGGTCTTGCCTTTTCTGTGCCTCAGCAATGAGGTGGGTATAGGGGGTGGGGGGAGGGGAGGATTGGGAATAGGTCCTTTAGACCACTAAACCTTGGGAAGCTATGCAGGTCATTTTTGGCTAAAACAAAAGGATGACTAGAGAAACAAGAAAACAGACTACATCCAGGAAGAGAGGCCACCAAGCCTTCTCCGACCTTCTAATTTCCTATGAATTACACAGTCTGATTTGGCTTCCACGTAGCTCAGAATCACAGAGCACACAAGTGAAAAGTGACCTTATAGATCAATATTCATCCAATTCCGTCATTTTACAGATAAGGGGACGGAGACCTGTAGAGACAAAGCTTGTCCTAGGTCACTCATCTGGAGAAAGGGCCATCCCCAGAACCTGGGTCTCTTGATGCTGTGTCAAATGCTCTTTGAAATACTAACTGCACTGCATTGAGCTATCTCCTACTTCCCATACATAAGGGCTCCTAGAAGCTCCAATTAGGGCAATTTCACCCTCTTAGGAGTGAAGTAATCAGAATTAAGAAAAGCGTTTTGTGCATCTTGAAATAAGAGTTCAGTATTTCCGAAACTTCAGATTTTTCCACTTCACAGGTTTTTCTTCAAATTCCCTCTCTGCCAGTATTAAAACATTTCTGTGCCAATGGATGGAAAACCTGTGAGGTCTCTTTCTGTTTTGTAGAGGGGATCATGTGAGCAACAAAAAGAACTACTTAGAAACACTAATAGTAAATGCTGAGAAAAATTTGATTAATCACCGAATTTGATCCTTGTGGATTGCCAATCTGGGCCTTTCCATTTTAAAACACCTCTCTATCCCCCCCCCTCCCCCCAGCAGGTTTAGGACCTGCTCTACCCAGATTACTATGTCAACACTAGTAGAATCCACTGTTATATAATACAGATTAGCCTGGTGTTAATGTGGCTAACATATTTGAGACTAAGATAGGATTCTTTATTCCATGAATAAGTATATCGGGACCACATAGTTGATCTCTGTCAATGCGGTGAAAACATCATAGATTCTAGTATGCTTTGTTTCCAAATGATCTAGTTCACACAGTACTCTGTTGTCCTATTCTAGTAAGCAATTTCAGAATTCACATCACTTAACAAAGATGCTGAGTGGCTATTTAGAGAAGTCTGATAAAAAAAAACAACCCTCCAAAACAAAACAAACCTCCCCCTCTCTTATCCCTCCCCCCAACCCCACGTGCTTTGTGCAAGACGGAGTCAACCAGTGGGATTCACAGGAGGTCCCCAAGTCAAATGCTGCAGCTGCGTTTCCAAAAAGGGTTGGATAAACTACAGCCGTTAATAACATCTGTATCTATGCAAGCTAAGATGATGATAGGGGTAATCAGATCTCATGCTTCAGGGCATAAGATGATTGCCTGCTGGGAGGGTTTGGCCTTCAGGTATAGCAGTTCAGAGCTCAGGGGTTAGGTTGCAGACTTCTCCCAGTCTCAAACATTTCAGGTGTAATTGACATGATTTTGAAGTAGATGAAACAGTGATTTGGAATCTAATGTTTCCATGAGATCAGGACATTGAATAATGAAATATTTGAAATACCCACATGCACCACACACAACACATGTGTATCTCTCTATGGATCACATACAAATATTTAGATGCCTTTTTTTGAAGGTTGAGATTCTTTGATATGTTTCCACTCTCTTTTAGTGCAAAGAGAGTGCTTAATAAATGCTAAATAGCAACAATGAAAACAGTGGAGGTAATTCAACTTTAGTCCATGCATGTATGCTTAGCTAAAACAATGTATAATTACCCAAGTATTCATAGTTAGTTCCCTAAATATGTGTGTTTTCGGTTGCATTAGCTGAATAATGATTAGAATTGTATGTTTGGAGTGTACAAGGAATGCATTCATTTTAATGTCCTGATCACCAAAGTAATTTTTAAAACTTAATATTTGTCTGGAAGTGAGGAAGGAATGATGCAAAATAACCTTACCTTCTTTTTGATTTCTTTAATAGTATCCAACTCCAGGAGTGGTACACTTTAGTATAGTTCACAAATTAATCAATTTGTAAAACACTGTGCAAGTGTGAGTGGGTCTAAATAACTGCATGTATTTAGACGTGTACTGCGGGACATACATCATCAGAGAGATGTTGACTCGTTTGAAGGAGTTGATTTTTAGCAGAGGGTTAGAGTCCCTTTGGCATGAAAGACATTCTTGCTACTGGCTTCATCACTATTACTAAACCACTCATTTCTGTTTCAGACAGAGGGACTATTCCGAAGGAAGGATATGGCTGTTAAATGCAATGTTTAAAATGATACACGTCAAGGAGGCAAAATCCTGCAGCTGGTTGGCTGCAGACAGGCATGGGAAATTAGAAGCCCAAAGCATCATAGTTAATAACTCTTATTCTGTTGTCTGGGATGTTTGTTTGAATACCATTGACACTGTGTATGCATTGTTATTTCCTCTAAATTGTAGCTCTGAGCCACTGAAATCTTGTTAAAGACCACCTAGGGTTTCCTCTGTGTGATGCTGAAGTGTGTATTCACCTGGTGGATAAACAAAAACAGATTTTTTTCTTGTTTCAATTTTTCTCTCATGTGCAACTAGCAGGGAATTTTCTAGAGGCAAGAAAGCGGTTGCCTGAGTGCAGTAGAAATAGATACTGTGGAGTCCCAACCTTTGTATTTCAATTCCAGGGAGAGAAAATGAACAAACCCATCAACTGATTAATACAATTCAGTTCTGCTTAAAATTCACAGTTCCGTTTGGTAGGAGACTGTATTTTAAAAGACTCATACTTGCCATTAAGTGTGAAGAAATCAGCAACTATTCTTTTCACCCACAGCGTGTTGGTCCCCCCCTCGCCCCCTTTAGATTTTTGCTTATTAAGCGAGGTCATTGGGGAGAAGAGCGGCTCTGGTGGGTGGGGGAAAGAATCTAACAGGCCGACTCCCAAGTGGAGAGTTCCAGACCCGGGGCCACTCAGGACAAGCGGGTTATAGCTGGGCTTCGGAGGGCACAAAAGCTGGCCTCGCACCTGCGATGTGCACGGCTGACGTCTTTGTTCAGGGGGAGCGGGAGGGCAGAAGGGAAGCGGCGCGTGCACTCTCCGGGCCTTGCTGCCCAGACCCACCTTCAAGCCTGTGTCACCGCGTCGCTGAGGCCTCGCCAGGTTTTTTGGTGACAGTTTTTAAAATATATATTTTATTGATTTTCTACAGAGAGGAAGGGAGAGGGATAGAGAGTTAGAAACATCGATGAGAGAGAAACATCGATCAGCTGCCTCCTGCACACCCCCTACTGGGGATGTGCCCGCAACCAAGGTACATGCCCTTGACCGGAATCGAACCTGAGACCCTTCAGTCCGCAGGCCGACGCTCCATCCACTGAGCCAGACCGGTCAGGGCTGGTGACAGTTTTTAAAAGGAGGTGCGGGGAGGGAGGGGACATGAACGTCGTCCAGCCTAATTGACCCGAAGCTCCGGCGTCACGGCTGGCAAGCACCCAGCTGTCCCATTTTGCAGATGGGTACATGAAGGTCTAGCTCGGCGTATGCTGGGGACCAGGGGCCCCCGCGGGGCTTCGGGGAGCCCGGGCTGCGGGCGCCGACGGTGCGCGGCGGCGGTGGGACGTCCAGTCCCCACCTCCGGCCCACCTCAGGCAGTGGCTTTTTGCTAGCTTCCGAGGGTCGCTTCTGACAAATCTATCTATTTGGGGCAAATTGTCAGTGAGAAACTTCCGCTCGAACTGCCCGGGACAAAACCGGCTGTTTGAAAATGGTAAATCCCGCGGCCCGGCGAGGCCGAACAATGGGGCGCTGGTGCGGCGGCGGCGGGGGCGGCCGCGCGGGCCCACAAAGGGCGGATTAATTGGGCCGCCGCTGAGCGGTTCGTGCTCGCTCCACTCAGCCCGCGCCGCGGGGCGCCCCATTGACTGGGCCCCGAGCCCCACTTTTCACCAACTCCAAACAAAAGTCAATTTCTTTTTTATAAGGCGGGAGAGGGGGCCGCGGCCAAGATTCTCCGCTTGCTTTGGGGCGGGGGTGGGGGGAGGGCGGAGGGAGAGGGGGCGTCGCTGGAGGGAGAGGGGTGTGGGCGTGAGTCGTGCCCTTCGGCCGGCACCTACCTTCCCGGCGGGAGCTGAGATCCTGCCCCGGCCTGGTGGCCGCAGGGACGCCGGTGGGGTGGAGGCGAGGACCGAGGTGAGGGCTGCGGCACCGCGTTGGGTGAAGTGCAGGCAGGTGATTTAGGAAGAAGGAAAAGAGCCGCCTCCTGAGTGTTCTAGGCCCCGGAGGCGTGACCATTCATCAGATGTTTATTGAGCAACTACTACATTCCAGACAGGAGAAAAAGCGAGTTTGTCCTCGATTTATACACTCGTGTGCTCTAGGCTGGTGGATGGAAGTCTTAGGCAGCTAGACGTCAGTAGAGAGACCCTGCCTCCAAGGCATCAGGTCATGGGGGACACGGTGAGAGGAGAGCCCTGAAGGCAGGCAGGCTCAGTAAACAGTGAAGAAAGCCTTCGAGGCCAGGCTGAAACAGGGCTGGAGCCAGACAGCAACAGCAGCAGGTGGACCTGCCAGCAGCATCCAACCTGGGCTCCCTTTAAACCACAGTTTAAAGTTGTAGCTTTAAAATGATCTTCTCTGGGCCAGTCTGTGTACCCCTATAGATTTCCATTGAATCAGAGGCTGTGAAAACCAAGTTAAAATATTTATCTAACGACGTCACAACTTGGACTTTCAATAATAACTTATCTGCTAGTCTCCGATGGAAATCTAGAACAGCCATTACTCCATTGTGTATTTTGAATTCCCAAAAGGTAAATTTGGGAATCAGCATTTTTCCTCCACCAATTCCCAGTATGCTTTCTTTCAGTTTATTGATGCCTTTGCACTTTCAAAACAAATAAATGACAGGACCTTTTGTTAATTATGAAACGGATTAAAGCCTACCAAAAATATATAGTGTTTGACATTTATTGGCAAGTGTGATAATGTTGAATGTGTCCATGCCAGCAAAAGTTGAGTGAGGGTATAAAGACTGAAATACTGCATTATTAGGAAGTAAAAAGAAAATACAAGTATGAGTCAGATGACACTTCCGCATTAAAGGATCATTTAACAGCAATCTGTAGGTGTAGGCAGATAGGCTCTCCTGCCTATTACTAGGAAGCATCTGACCACAGCTTCTAAGAACAGCCGGCACACAGGTGATTGCTTATCATTTCTGTTTTACAGATGAAGATCTTCAGAGAGCGGGGCATAGTGGTGCTGGTGATAAGGTCCACCTAACCAGGCCTCTCCACCACTTCCTCTGCTTAGCTTTCAGGGCCTTGAATTACTCTGTCTTTCAGGAAGAATTATTTTGGAGTCACGCAAAGTGAACATCATTAGAGGAAAGAAGCTCCTGGGGATCTGATTATAATTAAACTTTTTTTCCTGTTACACTTGCTGGCTGAGCAAACACTGCTGGAAAGGGAAGATGATGATCTTGTTCCCCCAGCTTAGGTGGCCAGAAAAGTACAGAAATCTGACTGCTGGTAATGGCAGAACAGGGGCAAGTATAGCACCAGACCTGAAGTACAGTAGTCATGAGCCAAAAAGAAGGAGCACTAGATCCAGGGATGAACTAGGTTTAAATCAATAAGAGAATGATGTTTTTCTAAAGGCAAAGGAGACAGGCCAAGATCCTGGAAACAACATATCTAACATTTGATTATGAAATGTATCATACATATAAAATACCATGTGAATGTATGTGTACAATCTAAAGAAATAAAATGAATGCGCATATCCTAGCAGCTATGTTTAAAAAAGCAGAATCTCAATGTTATCTGTAAGGAGACTCCTTTGTGTCCTCTTGGATAGCATCTCTCCTCCCCACCAACACACACCAGGGGCAGTGATCACACTGACTCATTTGCTTGCTTGCTTTACACGTCCACTACGTTTGTATGTATCCTTGAATGCTATAGTGTGTTTTGCTTTTTTAAAACTTAATATAAACAGAAGCAAACATTACATCATCTTTAGTGATTTGTCTTCTTCTCTCAACACTATGTTTAATGTTGGTATTAAATTAATTTTGGTACATTCACACAATGTGGTTTCTTCATTATCATTGTTGTATAGTACTCCACTGTGTGAGCATGTTATATGTGATTGGTCCTCACTATGAATGGACATTTAGGTTCTCTCTCCCTTCTTTTTTTAAAAAAAATATATTTTTATTGATTTCAGAAAGGAAAGGAAAGGAAGAGAGATATAGAAACATCAATGATGAGAGAGAATCATTGATCGGCTACCTACTGCACGACCCCCAAGGGGAATGGAGCTGGCCACCCAGGCATGTGCCCTGACCAGGAATCAAACTGTGACCTCCTGGTTCATAGGTCAATGCTCAACCACTGAGCTATCCCTTCTTTCTTTTTTTTTAAAATATATATTTTATTGATTTTTTTACATAGAGAGGAAGGGAGAGGGACAGAAAGTTAGAAACATCGATCAGCTGCCTTCTGCACACCCCCTACTGAGGATGTGCCCACAACCAAGGTACATGCCCTTGACTGGAATCGAACCTGGGACCCTTCAGTCCGCAGGCCGACACTCTATCCACTGAGCCAAACCGGTTAGGGCCCTTCTTTCTTTTGTAAGTATGATAAATGCTGCTATGAGCACCTCAGTGCCTCCTGGTACACACATGCAAGAATTTCTCTATTATATTAACCCAGCAGTAGAATTCTTTTTATTCAATCTTAGTTGGTACTATCAAATTGTTTTCCTTAATACTTGTGTTAATTTATACTCCCAGCAGAAAGTGATAAAAGTTATTGTTGCTTCCCATCCATGTCAACATTTACTATTGACTTATTTACAATCTTTTATTCATGTAGAAAAATATCTTTTTGTAGTTTTAATTTGCATTTCTCTGATTACTAATAGGGTTGAGCATTTTGTCAAGTGTCTGTGGGCCATTTTTATTTTCTCTTCTATGAAATACCTGCTTGTGATTTTTGTCATTTTCCCATTGGGTTGTTTTTCTTTTGATTCATAGAAGCTTTTAAAAACTGTATTCTGATACTAATCCTTTGTCCCAATTATGTGTATGGCAAATACTTTTCCCTTTTATAATTGTCTTTTTACTTTCCTTCTAATGTCTTTTGATGAACCAAACTTTTAATTTTGTGTGGTAGAATTTATCAATATACTAGGGGCCCAGTGCATGAATTCGTGCACCTTAAAAGGAACTGTGGCCCTGACTGGTTTGGCTCAGTGGATAGAGCGTCGGCCTGTGGACTCAAGGGTCCCAGGTTCGATTCCAGTCAAGGGCATGTACCTTGGTTGTGGGCACATCCCCAGTAGGGAGTGTGCAGGAGGCAGCTGATTGATGTTTCTCTCTCATCCATGTTTCTAACTCTGTATCCCTCTCCCTCTCCCTTCCTCTCTGTAAAAAAATCAATAAAATATATTAAAAAAAAAAAAAAGGAACTGTGGGCCCCCGAGGCTGCTGTAGGCACAAGGGCGGTTCTCGGCCCATCCTTCATTCCCCCACCTGGCCCCTCCCACCCCGGCCCCCTGTCTGCTGGCAGCCCTGGTCCCACCACCACTGCTGCTCCCATGCAGCACTGATGGGGCTGGCCGCACTCACACCCACTGACAGCACGGAGTGCAGAGGGATTGGAGCTGGTGTCAGCAGCAGGTGCGAGTGGCGGCTGCTGCCCCAATTGCCCCTCAGGAGCAGGGGGAGGTGGAGAAGCCCAGAGGGGCGATCAGGTCCACTGGCAGCCACCACTCGCACTGCTGACAGCACCGCACCGAGCAATCGGGTTTGGTGCTGGGCGCCGGCAGAGGTGCGAGTGCCAGGCGGGACCGTGGCACACGGGAGCAAAGAATTTTCAGTAACCACCAGAGGCTCACCCCGATGACAGGGACCAGTGCCCCACCTTGGTCTGGCGCCCGGACTCATTTGCTCCACCATCCACTGTGGCCCATGTCTGCCATGTTCCCCACTCTACCGCCTGCTGCAGATGCCCACCATGTTCCGCGCATGCCCCCTGTTGGTCAGTACATGTCATAGCAACTGATTGTTCAGTTGTTCCTTGGTTCAGTCTATTTGCATATTAGCCTTTTATTATATAGGATTTTTTTCATGAGTTGATATTTTTGAGTCTTGTTTTATAAGCCTTTCCTTATTATGAGGTTGTAATGATGTTTTCCTAAATTGTTTTCTAAAAGTTTTATAGTTTTGCCTTCCACATCTAAGTCTTTAATCCAACTGGTATTGATTTTGTGTGAGGTAGGGCTCCATCCAATTTAGTTTTTTCACTGCTGTTTAATAAATTTTTCTAGTACCACTGACTGAATTTTTTATCTGTTTATCTCTAATGCACACAACATATATAAAAGCAGGTCTACCTATATACATTGATTTGCTTCCAGGTTCCTTATTATATTATTTTTAAACTTTTACTATGTGTTTTCCTTCATTGATTTCAGAGAAAGGAAAGACGAGGGAAAGGAAAGAGAAACATCAATGATGAGAATCATCGATCAGCTGCCTCTTGCATTCCTCCTACTAAGGATCGAGCCTGAAACCTGGGCATGTGCTCTGACCAGGAATCAAACCATGATCTCCTGGTTCAGAGATTGACGCTCAACCACTGAGACACACTGGCCAAGCTCCTTATGATATTCTTTTGGCCCTTTTGTCTAGCCTTCTGCCAGCATCCCACTGTCTTATTATGCGGAGAGGGGCAGCAGTATCAATTCTCCTTATCTTGTACTTTTTCTTAGGAAGACTTGACCATTTCTGACCAATTACTCTTCCATTTCAATATTAGAATTAGCTTGTCAAGTTCCATAAAAAATATTGTTGGGATTTTCATTGGAATTACATTTAATCAATTTGGGGGAAATTGCCATCTTCATGCTTTTGAAGCTTCCTACCAACAACTTGGTAATTCCCCATTTGGTAAAGTCTTCTCTAATGTTTTTTTCAATATTGTGCAATTTTCCTTTATAAATGAGGTGCACAACTTTTGTTAGCTTTATATCTAGATCTATCATATATTTTGCCTGTTTTTAAAATTATATTTTCTTATGGATTGTTTTTGCTGTATGAAAATGTATATTGATGGAAAAACTCTACTAATTCTAATAATTTATCTATTAGTTTTCTGAGTGGCCAATAATACTATGTGCAAATATGATGGTGTTTTATCTTTCTTTTCTAATCCTTAAACCTTTGTTTTATTTTCTGTTTTTGTCAACCTTATATGGGTTAGGGCTTCAAATACAATATTGAATAGCAGTGGTGATGGCAGTAACTTTTCATTTTTTTCTGATATTAAAAGGAAATATATGATTGTGGGTGCCTATGAGTATAGAATTGGCATATCTGCTTGGTGAATTAGGTAAAAACTTTTGTCCTTTTTAGTGTGTGTATGTAGAGAAAGACAGAGCGACGGAGACTGACCGGGAGAGAGAATTTAAGAATTGGCCCACAAAATAGTGAGGGCTGACAAGTCCAAAATCCACAGGGCAGGCAGGGCAGCAGGCTGGAAATTCCAGCAGAAGTTGATGTTGCAGCCTTGAGTCTAAAGGCAGGTCTGGAGGCAGAATTTCTTCCACTTCAGGGGACCTCAGTCTTTTCTCTTGAGGCCTTCAAGTGGATTAGGCCCACCCACATTAAGGAGAGTAATCTTCACACAAAACCTACTTTAACCACATCTAGGTTATACCTTTACAGCAACATCTAGATTGGTGGTTGACCAAACACTGGTACCACAGCCCAGCCAACTTGCCCCATAAAATTAACCGTCACAAGATGTAATCTGTTAAAGTGCTGAAAAGAGATGCCAGAGCTAGAATTTCTTGTGATGAAATGATAGCACAAAGGGCACAATAATGCCATGCTTAGCGACTTCAGTGAAAGTAGTTCTACAGAGACACTGAACATCCTCTTAGGAAGCTGACTGGCTGTTCCGTTTTCATAGTCTAGTGCTTACTGCAGGCTTGTAGTGCTTACGATAGGCATTATAGGTTGTGCCAAATGTCTTTTCCATATACAATTACAGGAAAAGGAGGAAACATTCAGTTGTCTTAAATTCTAGGCCACAGCACTAACCAGTTTGGCTCAGTGGATAGAGCATTGGCCTGCGGACTCAAGGGCCCCAGGTTTGATTTCGATCAAGGGCATGTACCTGGGTTGCGGGCACATCCCCAGTAGGGAGTGTGTAGGAGGCAGCTGATCGATGTTTCTCTCTCATCGATGTTTCTGACTCTCTATCCCTCTCCCTTCCTCTCTGTAAAAAATCAATAAAATATATTTTTAAAAAATTCTAGGCCACAATAATGCATGCTGTTCTTGAAAGCTGTATTATTTACTCAAACTGGCCAACATTTATTAAATATTTTAAACTAAAAAATACAAAGATGGCTGGACTGAGCAGAGTAACTACTACATTGTAGGGGGATCAGAATATTGCTCACTCCTGTTTTAGAACCTAAAGGGTGTTTTCAGGTGATTAAAAAGATTTTTTTTCTCCTTCTCCCCATCTCTTCCCTCCCCAATCCTCTCCTCCTCCTCCTTCTCCCCTAGATAATCATGATTTCTTAGAAACCTAGAAACAGGTGATAATAGAAATGCAAAATCCCACAAATTGCCTAGCTGTCCACATACAGAATGTTGATATTTTCTTCACAAGGAAGAGCAGTAGGCTCACTGATGCTGGAACAGCTTTTTTGTTCTATTTGAGAATTTGGGGGATGCCTTTGGGGGAGAGAGGGATGGGGAGTGGTGTCAACAGTCAGGAGGAAGGGAACCCAGGGAAGCCTGCAGCCTTCCTGTTCTTCTTTCTTGATTTCTCTCTTGATTTTTTTCTCCCTATCATGAAAAGTCAAGCCATGCCTCAGCATGAGCATTATTGCTTAAAACAGAATGGTGACCATCTAAAGAAAGCAACTTCAAAATGTATGCATAGTCAAGAGCCTGGAAGAAAAAAATGAACAGTGGTTATCTGGATGGTGGAATTATCAATTATTTTCATCTCTATATTTTTCAAAGTTTCTACAAAAACTACAAATAACTTTATACTCAGAACATAAATTATCTTTAAATTTATTTTCCAGAGCAAGAACCTAAAATATCTTGAATTTAAATGTTAAGTGAAAATGAGTTTTCCATATGTTAGTGTCTAGTACTAAGCCTTTGAACTATATACACCCATATAAGATACTCTAGTGTTGAAAAAGTTATTTTCAGCCTGGCCGGTGTGGCTCAGTGGTTGAGCGTCAGACTATGACCTAAATCACCGTTCAATTCCTTGGTCAGGTCAGGGCACATGCCCGGTGCGGGGCATGCAGGAGGCAGCCAATCAATGATTCTCCCTCATCATTGATGTTCCTGTCTCTCTCTCCCTCTCCCTTCCTCTCTAAATCAATAAAAAAATATTTTAAAAAAGTTATTTTTATGTTAGCAAAATTAAAACTCACCAAATGGTAACACATTAAGAACCGTTGAGCCCTAGCTGGTTTTGCTCAGTGGATAGAGCATTGGCCTGAGGACCAAAGGGTCCCAGGTTCAATTCTGGTTAAGGGTTAAGGGCACGTACCTCAGTTGCAGGAGGCAACCAATGTCTCTCAATCGATGTTTCTCTCTGTCTTTCCCTTTCTCTAAAAATCAATGGAAAAATATCCTCAAGCAAAGATTAACAAAACAAAACAAAAAAAGAACCTTTGATAAATTTGTATGGAAAAATTTAACACTTTAGATGAATTCCTCCAGAATTTATGAATTTTTTATTTTATTAGCAGATTTTTAAAAAAATCTGCTTTGTTAAACGGAAATATCTTACAAGCTCCTAATTTAATCTGGTATTTTGTTTATGAAATTTCTAGCTTACAAAGCTACAGTCTTTAACATTTGTTACCTCTTTCAAACCTATGTAGTCTATATTCAGGTTAACTGTCGTTAGAGTTCTTAGAATTCCCAGTCAGGAGTCAAGTTCATTTGTAAAAGTTAGGATTCTTTGAACTGCATAATTATGGAAAGGCCGGAAAGATCAGTGTAGAGCAGAAGAGCTCAAGGCAGTTCCTTCTGTGGAGTAATCACGTAAAACAGGAAATGTGTAAATCTGTGAACACAGATACATCCATACGTTTCTCTGCAGAGGGTAACAAGTGGCTGAACTAGAGAGAAATTAGCATTAGTGGCAAGACCTCCTAGGACTTGACTGGCGTTTCTTAAAAAGAAAAAAAAAAAAGAGTATACTAAGAGGTTAGGTAATAAAAAAAAATGGTCCCGCACTGGCATGCCATTGTTCCTGTCCGGAGGGTTCTAAGGATGGTGCTCAGTGACCCCTCCGAAATGTCACAAAGAGCAGTGGCATCTGGATTAGTAGGGAAATGAACACGAGGAAGGGACTTCAAAGTACCCTACAGAGACCCAGAGAATTCTTTAATGTGTATGTATCATAAATTGTGTATATTCTGAATTAAGCTCTACAGCACATCTCTTGATAGACATATGGACTCCTTGTTAGGTGCATGGATATAAGAAGGAATGCTGGGTTACCTGTAGCTCTTAACATTGAACCCATCTCTCATCAGGCAAAATGAAATTCAGAGTCAGGACTTTAGAATTTCAGAATCAAGATGTTGTCACTTTGGTGAGAAACATTAAATACACTTTAAAGATTTGTGGTATGTGAACTCTAAAGAACAAACTAAATGAATGAACAAAACAGAAACTGACTCATAGATCCAGAGAACAGCCTGATGGTTGCCAGAGGGGAGGCCATTAGGGGACTGGGTGAAAAAGGTAAAGGGATTGAAAAGTATAAATTGGTAGTTAAACAAAATTGCCATGGCAAGAATATTGTAAGAACCATGTATGGTGCTGGTTGGGTATTAGAAATATCAGGGGGGAACACTTTGCAAAGTATATGATTGTCTAACTACTATGCTGTATACCTGAAACTAATACAAAATAATATTGAATATAAACTGTAATTAAAAAAAATAAAAATAGAAAAAAAAGATTATGTGATAAAAGGGACAGGAAGGAGAGTTGAGAGGAATAAAATGGAGGTGCAAAATAGGAAGAAAGAGAAGAGAGGAATAAGAAAGTTAGGTAAAGGGGGAAGGAAAACAAAATGTGAACTGAATGAGGGGATTAAATTGGAGGGAATAAGGGATACATCTCCACAGGCCCCTCTCCTATAGAGAACCCAACCCATAAACAACATGTAACCTTTCAGCAGAGAAACATCCTACTTTCTTAGTTGTTAGGAAGTTTCTTCACACTGGGAGGTACGTCTTACTGATAATGAGAACAAAGAAAAAGGAATTGATAGGAGGGATGGTGAGGTTGTCATCCATTATTTCTGGCCCAGTTTGGTGATATCTAATCCTATTAATGCCTGGTATTAGAAGGCTCTCTATTTGTGTGGGTGAGGTGAGGAATAGTAGGTTGTTGATGTGAATACATAGAATTAATTCTAACAGATTTTCTAATCTCTCCAGCAAATTACTTACTTATTCATCTCTTTCCCACTTCTTCCTGGCCATTGTATTTTTTTTTTCACAAGAGCAAACAAGAAGACTAATGAAGCATATTGATCTAATGGAAACTCTTGACCATATAAATGCTCAAAACTTGGATTGAAACCTGGAAGAACGCACTTGAAAACCATGAACTTTCCACTTTCCTTGTCCTTTCTTATAATATTTGATGTTAAACTTCATGCAAAGTGAAAAATACTGCCCTACTTAAAGGTGTGTTACAAATTAATAAGTGGTGAAAGAGAAAGATGAGGGAGGCAATTTAAAACTTGTAACACATGCTGAAAGCTGATCCGTTAACTAAAAGGCCTTTGGTATTTTTAAGTTTAATGGAGTAACAAAAAATAGAAGTTTAGAAAAATCATATTTCTAAATAATTTATAGAAATTCAAATCTATTATAGCTTAGATGATTTTTAATGTACACATAGACTGTTGTAAAATCTTATGATTGTTGAATCTGAATTTCCAATTATTTTTGTTTCGGAATCTGAAAATTGCTAATCCCTTCTTCAATTTTGTAATAACAAATAAATATTTTAAAAGTAATCACTCAAGATTTTTCTATCTCTTATGATGAGCAGACATAAGGTCCCTAAATACGGTAATAGTCATAATAATAACAACAAAACAAATCAGCAATGACTCTTATTGACTCTTATTATGTCCTGGGAATTTTACAGTTTTAGCTCCCTTACCCCACTTAATCCTCATTTAATCCATCCTATACAGTAGTTACTGCTGTAGCCTCATTTTACAGATAAGTTAACAGAGGGCTATTTTAGGGACTAAAGCCAGAATTGCTCATAAGAAAATGCATGAAGATCCATTCATTCACTCATTTTGTAATATGTGCAGTCCAGCTGGACATGCTGGTACTAAGACACAGATATAGACACTGCCCTCATGAAGTTTACAGTCTATTGGGGACAGTATCTTCAATCACTTTTGCTTCAATGACTGCAAAAATGCAGATCTAATTAGATAAAAATAGTATTTCTTTTAACAAATTGGTCATATATATTTTTGAAGGTTGGCTCTTAGTTATATGGTAATTCTGGGATTGTTTAAAACAATTATAATTGAGACATTTATTTTTAAAATTTTTCATAACAGCTTTATTGAGATATAATTGATATACTATGAAGTTCACCCTTTTAAAGTGTATAATTCAATAGTTTTAAGTATTTTCAGAGTTGTGCATCCATCAACACTGTCAAATTCCAGAATATTTTTACCACCCCCAAAAAATACTCCATTTCCATTAGCAGTCACTTCCCATTTCCCCTTCCCACCAGCCCCCAGAAACCACTAGCTTACTTTCTGTTTCTATGGATTTGCCTATTCTGAACATTCCATAGAGGTGAAAGCACCCACTACGTAATCTTTTATATCTGACTTCTTTCACTTAACGTGTTTTCAAGATTCATTCTGTCATAGCATGTATCAGTACATTATTTCTTTTTATTGCCAAATACTATTCCATTATATATGTATGGCACATTTTTTTTATTCATTCATCAGTTGATAGACATTTGAGTTGTTTCTACATTTTGGCTATTACGAATAATGCTGCTATGAATATTCCTGTCTAAGTTTTTGTGTGGATGTATGTTTTTAGTTCTCTTAGATATATATCTAGGTGTAGAATTGCTGGGTTATATGGTAACTCTATGTTTAACTTTTTGAAGAAATGCCAAACTGTTTTCCAAAGTGACTGCTCTATTTTACATTTTCATCAGCAGTGCATGAGGGTTCCAATTTCTCTGCATTGTTGCTAACACTTGTTATTTCCTATCTTTTTTATTATAGCCATTTTAGTGGTGTGAAGTGGTATCTCAATGTGGTTTTCATTTGCATTTCCTTAAGGGCTGAAGAGGTTGAGGAGGCATTTACTTTTATGATTTAAAATAATCTTGATTCAAGGAGCACTACGAAACTATTTGAGCTTTTACAAGACACTACCTGGGCTCCACACCATGTAAAGTGGTGAAAATATTTGCCAGGATGGTCTATTGATATTTGGAATGTAATAGAAAACCAGTTCAAAATGACTTAAATAATAAGGAGAAATATTATTTCACATAACAAGAAGTACACGGTCAGGGAATTACAGAGTTGTCAACCACTTAGAACTATCATATGGAGATACACAACTTCCTTCCTTTTTCCCTACTAGCACGTCCATTTTGTCTGCACACTTGCCTCCTCTGTAGTAGCAAGATGACTATTGAAATTCTGAGCAGTCCATGTGGGCCTGGAAATGTCCAGTGGAAGAGAAATCTTTCTCAGAAGACTTTATCTGTCTTTTCTTCTATCTCATTGGCCTAGAATTATACCACATGCCCAAATCTAAGGCCATCATCAGCAAACGATGTGGGAATTCCATGTATATGGTTTAGTTGAAGTGAGATTTACTACCTTCCTAAATAGTAATTAAATGGGGGTTCTGCTAACAGGGGGGAAGAGAGAAATAGATGTTGGACAACTAATAGCATCCCTGTTATGTAGCTATAGGCTACAACATCATGATAATGAAAAACATTAGGTTGAATCTTGAAATTGCTTCTATTGGACCATTGACACAACACTAATTTTATATGGTTTGATCTAATAATTCCAATGCCATTTTCACAGATTGGGCTGAAGAGTGAGGAGAGGATAATATAGCTCCAGGTTTTAGTTCAATCACTTAAAATAGCTCATAAATTGTGAATCACTTAAATTGATTGATACAAGTAAATCAGACTCGTGAGCAAGAAGAATTTGTATAATATGAAATCTTATTTGATTTCTTTATCTCTTTCTTGGCACATCTCAAATGTTAGGAAATATTTCCACAATTCTGAGGCCTAAAGATTTTGTCCCAATGCATGTGCTAATGAAGCCTGTGAATGTTTTATTTATACAGACAAACAGTTTGTTGAATTTTAATCTTGAACAATTAAATCACAGAATGCATTATTCTGTTTTCATTAAAAAATGTTTAAAGATTTCAAAGAGGTGACTGTATGCCTTCCATTTTAGGGCTCTCTTTTAATTTGGCAGACTTTGAGAAGTCTAAATAAGCTTAGGGTATGGAAGTGAACAGGATGATTTGAAGACTGGGCTACCCTTGAATTGTACAGAGCTATGCACAGAGCAGATTGGAAAATGGCAACCTTTCTTTTTCTAAAATTTTAAATGTATGGTTTTTAAAATAGGTAATACATTCACATAGCACAAATTCAAAAGATACAAAAGCTATAGTGAAGTCTCCCTCCCACAGCTTTTCCTCAGCCACTCAGTTCTCTCTCCTAAGACAACTACAACTAGAACAAAGTTTTGTGGATATTCAAACCACGCCTTTCCCTACAGATGGTGGCATACTTTACACACTGTTCTGCTCCTTCTTCATGTTGTTGCTTTGTCTTTTACCTCCCAGGCTATTTTAGAGACCATTCTAAATTGGTATATAATGAGCATCCTCATCTATTTGGTTATGGCTGCATAATAGTCCACTGGGTGGATGTACCACATTTCTTTAGCTAGTCCCCTGTTCATCGACATTTAGAGTGCTTTTCATCTACTATAAACAGTGCTGCAAAGAATAACTTTATACATGTGGCATTGGGCACATATACATCTCTACAGAAAATTTCTAGAGAGGAATTGCTGCCTCAAAAGATGTATGCTTTGTAATTTGATAAATAATGTCAGATTGCCTCTATTCCAGAGAGGTTGTAGCAATTTAAACCCCCACAGCAATGCATGAGAGCACTTGTTTTCCCACAAGTGGTAGCTTTCCAGAAGAGAAATGTCATAAAGTTGCCCCCCTGCACCTTCAATATGAGTGTGTGGGCAGGACCCCAAAAGGATTCTGTGCCCATTTTTATTTTTAAATTTCAGAGAGGAAGGGAGAGGGATAGAGAGAAACATAGAAACATCAATGATGAGGGAGAACCATTGACTGGCTGCCTCCTGCACGACCCCTACTGGGGATGGAGCCTGCATCCTGGGCATGTGCCCTGACCAGAATCAAACCATGACCTCCTGGTTCTTAGCCTCCTGGTTCTTAGGTCAACGCTCAACTACTGAGCCACACTGGCCAGGCCCCGTTCCCATTTTTACTCATCATATGGTATTACAAGAACAAACAAAAAGATACAAATCTGAACTGTGTAAAAATGTTGGCGTGCATAGGAAAAGGAATGGAAAGACATCCCTAAAATCTTGACAGTTTTAGTGCTTTTCTACAATGACTTCTGGTTCTACTTATAACAAGAAAAACAATACTAAAGTCACTGCTGCTCTTGTCCTTGGGCTGGGAATCTCCGAGGAGCTCCCACCAGCAAAGCCCGCCTGTAAAGGAGCCTCCATCTCTGTACCGTTTTAGGCTGAGCCCCTGCTCTCCCCTCGGGTGTCTCCTCAGCTTGGTCAGAGATGCCAAGGAGCTGGAGAGGCAGCCTCAACGCATCTGTATAGTCTGGCAAACCTACCAAGGCTAAGGTTCCAACCGGATTATATCTTACTTTATTATCGTCCTGGTTTACCAATTTCACTGATCACAGCGGGTTTAATCTTACTTTCTGACTTTTCTACAATCATGGTTTCTGTTTTCACTAAGTCCATTAAAATGTTTCTGAACCCCTCAGAGATAACTCTATCCAGAAAAAGACCTGTTCGTTTGCTAACAGTCTTTGGGTCCTCCAGGCAGCTCATCCCAGCCTGGGCCAGGGCAGCATGCTTGCAGCAATTCTTGGGGAGGTGACTTGGCGCTATCCAAGTCCCTGGCCCTGTCCTGCACTCACGCTGCATAAAGGCTGGTGGCTGCGGCAGTTGCAATTTTCTCTCTAAACCCCACTCCTTTTGTTGACTTGCAGAGGCTTACATTCCAAAAAAGGTAATTTGAAAGTGCTGCTGAATTTAGATGCACTTTGCTAATTTGTTTTTATTATGCATAGAAATATTGGTATAAAAGGTGTTTCAATTATTTTCTAAGGGAGGGTCCTATGCATTCTCATGGGCTACAAAGCTTTTAAATGAAGTTATTTTTCTCGGCCTATAATCGTTCACTCTTTTAAGTGCCTGAGCAGAAAAAGTAAGTTTACTGCTCCTCACACAATGGGCCTCTTCACTTTTTAGGTTTGGGAGACCTGGGTGACCTACGAAAGTTAATTAGAAGGTTAACAAAGACGAAGACAGAGTCGAATCCATCGCCTCTCCTTCAGCCAAAGATGTCATCCATTAATTAGGGAAATCGTTAAGGTGGCCTTTATAGAATCCATAGAAAATCTGCCATTGGCAGTCGACAGTTTTGATCAGATTTTCCTCTCCCCAATAATGCTACCCTTAATGGTACGAAAAGCAGAGGGCTGGGGTGGGCAGAGGGGCAGGAGGAGGGGGTGGGAAGGATGTGTTTCAGCAACATTACAGTTAACCAGCCGCTGATTGTGACGGCTTTGATTCTCAGGCTGCCCCGCATACTTGCTCCATGATGTAATCCTATTGAACCTGGAGGCCGAGGAGCGGGAGGGAGGCTGCTGCTCCAGCCTCGCAATCACAGGAGGCCCTGGGAGGCCCTGAGGTGGACCGCCGAGGGCCAGCCAATCTCCCCCGCAGCTCAGCGTCTGCTGCCTCCCCAGGACCGCCTGGGCGCTGGATGGGCAGCATCTCTTGGGGAGGTGACTTGGAGCTCTGAGTCCCTGGCCCTGTCCTGCACTCACTCTGCATGAAGGCTGGTGGCTGTGGCCCGGGTAGGGGGTGGCTGCCTGGCTCTGGTGGGCAGCCAGCCTTTTTTCATTGCTTTGAGGGAGATTTCTCCCGGTCTTCCTCCCCTATCCTGCTCTGCCACTAAAATACCAGCTCAACTAAGGGAAAATTTGTCTGATTAGCTCTTTGCCATCTTGAGAACAACCCTGCTAATAGCAAGTCTGAGTATTTGGGGAGGTTGTACTTGAACCTAGAAGTTCTGATTTAGACAGTTACTAAAGCCTTCGGGCTTTTCATTTTGGTATTATATATTTAAAGATGGCATTAATTCTGAATATGAAATGCCTTATTTTTTAATGTGGGACTTTAAAAAAATCATTTTGAAATGTACGGTGGCCTTAAGTACATTCCCAATGTTGTACAACCATCACCACCATCCGTCTTCCCAAACTGAAACTCTGCGTTGTGGGACTTATTCATAAAACATTTCAGGGTTGGCTCCATGGTGTTTCAAGTTATCAGTCAATTCTCTTTAAGCAATCAGTATCTTTTAAGGAGTTGGGAGTTTTTTGCACAACTTCATGGCCAAATCTGGTCCAATAGAATGTAGCCCTTCTTTGCCGTGCAAGGCATTTCTAGGTACTTTTGTCTCTCGCTGGATTGAGCAAACACTGTACAAAAGCTCCCTCAGACAGGAAATTGCCATTTTGGTTTGCCTTGTTCCCGCCGTGGCAGAGTGGGTAAGAGTTGCTGTGCCTCATTCTCAGCTCTTAGCATCACTGATGGAAGGACCAGAACTACTATTCCAAATATATAGTCATATCTGGTGACTCCACCCCACACCCAGGCTCCGGTTCCTTCCCCTGCCAGCGTGGAGAGGAGTTTCTCTTGTCATCCAGCCTCCACTCCCTCCCGCCCCACAGCAGGCCAAACCCCAGGCCAGATCAGGGCTCTGGGACAGCAGCTGCCACACAGGCTCTGCCAGCAGCTCCGTCAGTGGAGTCCTCATTCCTACTTTCCTGGGTGTGCCCACAGCCAGGAGGAAATTAGAGTGATGTGCCCCTGATATCCCAGAAGAAAAAGTGGTAAATATAAAAAAAATCAGCTAAATGATTAAAAGTGCATAAAATTGAAAGTACACAAATTATGAAACATAAGCCATAGCTCTCTTTGTCACCAACACCAAAGTTTAAAATAAAACCTTTATTTGGACTGGAACCTTTAGTCTTCCTTGCTGCTTAGAGTAAAATGCAGGAGGAGTGATAGAATGATAACCATGCATGGTGCCACCTAACTTGTCTGCTTTCACAGGTTTACAGCAGGAGAGGGATTTTGCCTTACCTAGAGTCTCAGCCTATCTGATTTAGATGATATTTATCTGAGACTTCAGACATTAGTTTGGTGGCACAATGAGTTAAAACTTTGGGACTGTTGAAATGGAGCACAAGTATTTGTATGTGAGAAGAACATGGATTTTGAGGGAGCATTGTGGACTGAATGTGTGTGTCCTCCCTACCCCAAATTCATATTTTGAAGCCCTAAGGCCTTATGTGACTGTATGCTGAGATAGGGCCTATGAGGAGGTGATATAGGTTAAATGAAGTCATAAGAGTAAGGCTCTAATCCAATAGGGCTCGTACCTTTATAAGAAGAGGGAAAGTCATGAGCTCTCTCTTCCTCATCTGAGAACAAAGAGAGAAGACAGCCATCAGTAAGCCAAAAAGGACAGGCCTAAGAAGAGTGCAGCGATTAGGACCTTTCAGGAGCAAAGGTCAGCGGGGGTGTGGGACAGGAATGGGAGGGTAGTGAAGGAGTTGGGGAAGGTGGGGAGATTGAAGGATACAAAGCAGACTTAGCTGGCATTGCAGTTTTCCCCAGGACATTGATCATTCAGACTCTCCACCGTTTCTCATCCAGTTCATCTTGAGGGTGGCCTTTGTCATCATTGTCCTAATCAAAGCAAATTTGATTGTAAGGATATAAAACCCATTCAAACTTACTAGTACATATATATTGGGGGAAGGCTGGTGGCTATTGGATGGATATCAGGTACTATAGCTGAACTTCTTGGAAAACTACAGGTATTCCCTAATCTCTCTCTCTTTCTCTGAAGCCCTGTGCTAGTTTAGCTGGGCAGGTCTGCCCATCTCTCTGCCACCACAAGGTGGGATGGGCCTGGGAGAGGGTATATGTCATCAAGCATCTACTAAGGAAAGGCATGCTGAAATTTTCTATTCAGATTATTAGAAATATCCAAAAATACCTTGTTTTTTTTCTATTTTAAATCCTACATAATTAGATTTCAATTTAGATTAATGGGTATACTGAGGAGTGAAGTATATCGACTCATTTTCTGATAAAAGCTTTGTGTTAATCAGAAAATGCTTTTATTAAAAACTAGAGGCCCAGTGCACAGATTCGTGCACCGGTGGGCTCCCTTAGCCTGGCCTGCAAGGATTGGGCTGAAACCGGCTCTCCAACATCCCCTGAGGTGTCCCGGATTGCCAGAGGGTGCAGGTCAGGCCAACAGACCCCATTGGTGCACAATGAGGGTCAGGGAGGGACCACAAGAGGGCTCCAGGGTGAGTTTGGCCCATCTTGCCCAATCCTGATGGGCCGGACCCCAGCAGCAAGCTAACCTACCAGTCGGAGCATCTGCCTCTTGGTGGTCAGTGTGCATCATAGTGACTGGTTGAACAGTTGGAGGGACAATTAGCATATTAAGCTTTTATATATATAGACTAGAGGCCTGGTGCATGAATTTATGCAGGGGGGGAGGGACTGTGGGAGGTAGGCCGGCCGGGGGAGGGACCATGGGAGATTGGCCACTGGCCCCAAGGAGGGAGCTGGCCCTCAGCACCCTTGGGAAAGGGGCCATGTCTGCCACCACCTATGCTCGGTTCCCTGCCCCAGCCCACCACGGTGGGTGGGCGGCCCCCCGGGGAAGGGAGAGGATGGGAGCGAGACAAACCCTTGTGTCAAGGGCTGACTTTCAATAGATTGCAGCGAGGGAGCTGCTCTACTATGTACGAAACCCCAAATCAGAAGCAGGTCATCTATGAATGGTTTAGCACCAGGAGCTGATGGGGGCCGGCCGGCCAGGGGGAGGGGCCACAGGAGGTTGGCTGTGGGAGTGCACTGACCACCAGGGGGCAGCTCCTGTGTTGAGCGTCTTCCCCCTAGTGGTCAGTGCGCATCATAGCGACTGGTGACCGGTCATTCTGGTCGTTCAGTCATAATGGTTGCTTAGGCTTTTATATAGATAGATCATTTCACTGGAAAGTGTTTCTAAAACGTGTACTCTCTTCTCTTTCTAAGACTGACAATATCTGCTCCCTCTTGGTGACATGTGAGTCATGACTTTAAATAGCAGTTCCAGTGGAAGAGATCCCAAGGAGGAGTGGAAACAGATCTGGATTAGGGATCAGAACATCCCCTTCCTGCCAGCTGTATTGCAGAGGAACCCCAGGCACCTCACAAGCCTTTCTGAGCCCTATTTTCCTCGTATGACAAAGAGGAAATGGAGGTGGTGATGCTTGACTTTTTTTTTTTAACCTTGGGGGGTAATTACTTTAAATATGTGTGAAATGAATTAGTAAATTTAAAGCATAAGTTATTTCAGTTTTTGGCATATAGGACTTGCTCCATAAATGTTGAATGACTTCTATGGTGCTAAGAATCTCCATGTACAAGATATAGGAAATTGGGCTGAATCTGTGCAAATCCTAATCTCATTAACGATTAAATCGAGGTTAGTTTTTTTGATACTAAATTCCTCATAAGAGCTAGTTCTGTTAGCTTCTTTCACAAAGTGTGATCTAGGGAAAGAATCAGGTAAATTGAGGGTTTCATTCATTGAGTTCACGTTTATCTGAGCTGCTATCATACAAGAAAGACATTAGTAATGCATTCATTTTTTAAACTTATTCAACAAATTTTTACCAAGGACATTTGGGATATATGATTGAACAGAAACAGACATGATCTTTGCCCTCAAGGAGCTGACAAGGAGCTGGTACTGTGAACTCGCTCACACATCAAAAAGGAGTGGGGAGAGGCTTCATCTTCCTTGACCAGTTTCCTTAGTCTCTGCAAATGTCTCTTTGACCAGAGCCTAGGAGGAGGTGGGAGAAGCAAGACAAACACGAAGATCTAGCAGTCCAGAAGAGGGCTGGGGCCTGAACATAAACCCCACATAAAGGTTTTTATTTATTTTTATTTTTTCCCCACATAAAGGTTTTTAGATCACTGCCTTGGCTGGCGGTAGGGGAGAGTTGTTTTTCCACCAATGCTGAGACACCCTCAGTGACTTTGACATTTCATCCAAAAGAAATGCTTTATTTAAAACGCCTAGGGCAGTTCCAAGTTGGTGAGATAAAGATTACTAGCATGGGAGGGGCCCCACTCTCCTCACCCCCCCCTCGATAAGCTTGAGACCTGATTCCGTCCACAGTCCGATTGAATGCATCCCTCTCTCATTGTGCAGAGTTCGACCTATGCCACGGTACACAACAGCCCTGAATTCCATCCACCATTTTTTGGCTTATGACCAAAAAATGCACCAAATTCAGTTTCTGTTCCCACATGTAGAACATTTTCCACACTCTGCGAGTTCTCTCAAAGAGTTAACAGCATGCCTTGAGAAGGGAAACTGAAGGAACCCAGGAGCATTTTCTTTACCAGCTCAGGCAAGGGACTGAAAAGTCAAAAATTAATTGTTTGAAACGTTAAGTTTTCAATCTTCACTCCCATCGACTGGCTATTTGGATAAATTGGACAGTGCATCCCTGACTAGGCACCAACCTCAGTGGCTCAGCTGGGGCCACGGCAGAGGCAGAAGACAGCAGGGAAGTGTGCTGGTGGATTCTAACCTCAGACCCCTAAGAACACTCCTCTTTCTGCATCACTGAGACACCCATGAGTGATCTCTGAAGCAGGCTGATGTCCTCAGATGTAAACCTAGTCTGTGGCTATGAACCATTAAGGATGCTTGGTAACTACTAATTAAATGAATTAGGTGCACACTATATAATTACTAATGTTCTACATTTCCCCTGTCTTTGCTGCACCACGACAGCAAAAAGTTTCCAGGGCAATCGATTTGTATAAGCAAAAACAACAACAACAAATAAACAAACAAAAATACACAAAATTAAATTAAGAGGTCACACACCAGTAGCAAAGACAAAATCAGGAAAACACTTCCTAATCAGAAACCGAAAAGAAAACAGGGCTTTTCTAAAATAGCGAAATCAGGGTTTGGATGGTGGCATTCTTTCAACCAAGTTTTCATAAATATTTCCTGGAACAGACCCAAGGATGGAATCCTTATTTAGCCTATTCTTTTTCAGATGTACTTGAATTCACTTGCTTAGGTTTCTGCCTCCCCGACCTTCCCTCGAGTGGCACTGTAGACCGTGTTTGCTAGTCTCTTCTCCAGGATAGGAGGCTTGGTCCATCCTCAGCTGCTTCGTATCAGGGAAGTTTCTCCAGGCCTTTGCTCCCTCTGGTACCGCTCATCAAGGCCACTCTCCACTGCTCTGCACCCCCAGCCCCCAAAGATACTCTATGAAAATTAACCACTCCCTCACCTGAGGAGGTGATTGTCTGAAAAATATTCTCTGGGAGGAATCTGGTGCAAGAAAATACGAAGAAAGGTGTAGTCCTTGACTGACATCACTTAAAACGTCACTGAGCTGAAACAACTTGGGTTCCTGTGGCTAAAGGATTCGTGCAGCCTAAGAACCAGGAGAGGTAGCTCTTGCTGTGTCAGCCCCGGGTGAGGATTTAGCAGCACACACACCAGGTTGGAGGGAAGGTCTCTAAGGAAGCATTCACTCTCATGTTAGCCTCCACAGGCAGGCCTCTGGCTTGGCATCCACTTGTCCCACACAGGAAAGCCATTGCCACAGGGAAGATGTGAAGGCCCCCTCCTGCTCCTGGAGTTCTCCCTGGCAGGTCGGCTGGCTGACTTGGCTTCAGAGTTTGACAAACATTAGCTTCTATGCCTGCTCCTTGAGGTTAAACAATGTTCAGGTGAAGGCGGGGGAGGGAAACATCAAAAGCCCATGTCTCTCTCCTTTCTGTTCTTGAATGTTTTTATTTTTTAAAAAATATATCTTTATTGATTTCAGAGAGAAGGGAGAGGGAAAGGGAGATAGAAACATCAATGATGAGAGAGAATCATTGATTGGCTGCCTCTTGCATATCCCCTAATGGGGATCAAGCCCACAACCCAGGCAGGTGCCCTGGACCGGAATCGAACCTGGGACCCTTCAGTCCACAGACTGACGCTCTATCCACTGAGCCAAACCAGCTAGGGCTTCTTGAATGTTTTTAAAAAGGAGTTTGGCCCTAACTGGTTTGGCTCAGTGGATAGAGCCTCAGCCAGCGGACTGAAGAGTCAAGGGTTTGATTCAGGTCAAGGGCATATATCTTGGTTGCAGGCTTGGCCCACATCGATGTTTCTCTCTCTGTGTCTCTCATCCTCCCTCCTACTCTTTCTAAAAATCAATGGGAAAATATTCTGGGGTGAGGATTAACAAACAAACAAACAAAATGGAGTTTGATTTGGATGTAGAAATTTAAATAAAAACAACCCCCTCTCCTTTGGGGGGATTCTTTCCCCACTGTTTGTCAGAGGTTAACTAAGGTGGTTTGGGACACACACACATTCACACACACGTACAAGCATCAGCATCCCCCAGCAAGTCAGCGGTCCCTGCTCTGGTACTCACGTTTTATCCCCAAGAAGTATGGGCCTCCGAGACAAAAACCCACAGTCACTGGGCAGTAGAGTTTGGTGAGCAGCCAGAGGGCTGGTGGGCCCCGGCTGCTCTTACCATGAGGGCTTCTTTAGCCTGGTTTAGTAGGAATCAGTCGGTGTAATTTCTGCCATGGCGACCCAGAATCTAGTTGTCCCGGCTCCAAGTACAGTCTTCTACGTGTAACAAGAGAATACGGGCTTCTTTGAAACAGGCTTCTTAGAGCATAAGCACGGGGAGCCAAGTGTGAAGGGTGTCAGCAGCGGTGACACGCCCTGGGGGAAGATGTGGGACTAGCTGGGCTCTGAGCCAACAGCAAGAGAGGGGAAGGCGGCTGGGAGTCAGAGGAGTTCTCCCAGGATCCTGTTTGCTTAAAGTGACCCCCTCACCATTGCTCTTGCCCTGGCCCGTGGGCATGCACTAATTTTATTCATTAATGTATTCCTTGGCAATCAAGTAATTCTCATACAAATGGTATTGTTTAGTCCCTATAACCCAGGAATTAAGTGGCATTATCCCCATTTTATTGATGAAGAAACCATGGATTCAGAGTGGTTTATAAAATGTGCTTCCCAAGGTAAGGCTATTAGTACTGGCAAAGACATGAAGTCTCGGGCTTCCTGAAGTTCTCTCCCTTGCATGCCTATAGTCAGTGGACAAGTGTGTACTATATTCCTAGCATGGAGCTAGTATTAATTGGGCTCTGTTGAGAAAACACCATGACTTGGTTCCTGCCATCCTAGCACTTACAACCTGGTTAGCCAAATTATCAGGTGAGGAAGGCCTGGATGGTATGCGTTTAATGAATTTTGGGGTATGCACTCAGCAATTGGTTCTTGAGCATTATGTGCCAGACACTGGGATAGGAGTAGACACAAAGATGACAAGGACACAATTTCTATTCTCAAGGCAAGGGACGTTCACTGCTTAAAACGGTTCAGTGGCTTCCTATTGCTTCTAGGGTGGAATCCAAAATTCTTGACATGGCTCACGAGGCTGTAGATCAGATCTCTCTCCCGCCTTCCTTTGCTCCCTCCCCCACCCTGGGCTTTGCTGCAGTCCTCAATAAGGCTAAACCTCCTCCCCTCCCTGGGGTCTTCACACCCTGGGGTGTCTTCACGGAAGGGTCCTTTGAGCAGGGTCTTGAAGAATGCATAGGAGATTTCCCAGAAGAAAGTGATGGGGAGACAGTGGAATTCCAGGTAGAAGAGTTTGAGTGGGGAGGGGACTGAGTGAATAAGAGTGGCTGGGGGGAAAAAGAAGAAGAAAAAAAAAACCTCAAAAAAAAAAAAAATGAGTGGCTGGGAAATTTCCCAGAAAAGGCAAAACATTCATTCTGTGTATGTACCTGATATTCAATAACTATCTGTTGAACGGAGCCGGGCTGGGGATGTGCAGTGTGCAGAATGGGAGAGCAGGAGAGTGAGGGCAGGACCACAGAAACAAAGCCTCAGCTGAGCATGGGGGGCGGGGGGAGGGGCTGGGAGGGATGGTGTCAGAGAAGCCATGTAAGAGGCAGTTTGGGGAGGTGGGGCAGTGATTTGTGGGAGGGTGGGTGCTTATGGGGTGGGGTGGGAGACTGGAACTCAGCTATTTGTTTTGTGACATTGGACAACTCGTTTCTCTTGTCTGGGCTTCAGAACTTGTCAGGAAGATGGAGCCTCCAAACCTATAAACCTCTCTTTTCCAGCTGAAATGGGCGCTCTGTCAGGTGATGACAAAGAGTTGCAGAAGCCAGGATGGATGCAAGACCCTGGAAAAGAGGAGGAAATCCCAGAAGGATAGAGGGAGCCCAGGCAGAGTGCTGGCATCAGAGGCCTGAGTGGAGTGGGGGGGGGCTGCTGCCCTGCACTCATCTGTGCCCCAGAAGGACAGATCAAACGCCAAAGGAATTTCCTAAGACAACCTGCCTTTTCCTCACTTCTACCCTGATCTCGAGTCTAATGTGGGGGGAACCAGGCCCACCATCAGAGGAGAAGGCCACCATGGCCAGTAAAACTGAGGGCCAACTTCAAAGAGAAAGGAAGGCGGGGAAAGAACTGAAGGGGCTTTTCAAACCGTGCAAATGACTGGACAAGCCCCTAACCCAGGTTTTATCTTTAGTGACCCTATTCTGCCCCAGGGATGTCACTTCTTTCTTTCTTTCTTTCTTTCTTTCTTTCTTTCTTTCTTTCTTTCTTTCTTTCTTTCTTTCTTTCTTCTTTTTTTTCTTTAGCTAATGGAGAGGGGGAGCAAGGCGAGGGAGGTGGGAAGAGACTTTTTTTCACATGAGTCCTCAGAATTACAGTTCACAAACTATTCAGTAAACTGACCGGCCTCAACCTCCCCTTCAACGGCCTAATCTAAGGGGTGGATCTATGTGTTTTGTTGCTTGTCAGAAACAATCGCTGCCCGGCCCATTACATTTACAGCACGTCGCCCTTTAATTGGTGTAACACGCTGAGGCCTGAAAGGAGGAGAGGCCCACAAAAGCGCCTGTGAATGAGCCTTGACTCACACAAAAACACGCTGCAGAAGTTCAGAGCTGGCCACTAACAAGGAGGTAGGGAGTTAGCTTGAAAAGGGGTGAAGTTCAGAAATGTGTCACCTTGAGGAGCCTCCCATCAAAGCAATGGTCGCATTGACAAGCTGCAAAGAAAAAAAGTTAAACCTTCAGGGCTGCAGACTTGCCTGCTAGATTCATTCTTTTTAAACTTGAGGAGGGGTGGCGGGAGGAGCGGGGAGAGTCTTTCTTTTTCTTCTCCTCGTCCCCACCCTTGTCTCTCTGCTCCCCGATGTACTTCAGAGAGCCTTACAGAAGTCGGCATGAAGAAACACACCTCCCACCCCCCTGCCAAGATGTACGATTTAAAAAATGTGCAAGAAAGTCAGGTTGAATGCGGCTGCCTTAGGCCTCCGCCGCCGCCTCTGTGGGAATAGCGCTGTGCTCTGCCCTCGGTCCCCCGGCGCGCATTTTCTAAGGCTGCTCCCCGCGTCCTGGGGCTGGGAGCGCTGCGCCCTGGAGCTGTGGACCTGGTTCCGTGAGGGCGGGCGTGCGCCGGGGTTTCCGGCGGCAGAGGGA
>NW_005871264.1:2142678-2143656 GCF_000147115.1 Myotis lucifugus | reverse complement strand
CCCGGGTGGGTAGCACCTCGTTCAGCTCCCGGGGCCCCCCCTGCGCTAGGAGGCCCCTTTTGGGCTCCCCCCCTCCCCCCTTTTTCTGGCGACGGGAGCCCCTAGCCGCCCCCCCCCCCCCCCCGCTCCGCTCCTGTGAACCGGCTGCCCCGTGCGAAGGCGGGGGCGCCTTTCAATGCAGGGCCGCAGCTCCCTCCAGATCTGTAATCCGCCAAAAAGCCGCTGATTGCTGCAATCGTTACTTTTCATTAAAAAAACTTAGAAGCAATTTGGGAGAACCCTCCTCAATGAATACATTTACCCCCGCACGGTCTTTCTTCTCCGCCTCCACTTGATGAGTTTCTCTGGCACGAATCCGTTCTTACAGGCACAGAATGGGCAATCCCTTGATCCCCGTCAATTGTCATCCCGAGTCGGGGCCACTTTGACCGCCAATAGTGGGGAAGTCAGCGCTAATCCTCAGAAGGAATCACGGGAAAAGAAAAGCAACAATAACCAAGTCAAGCGTAAAAAATGAAAGAGAAATCTCTATTATCACTCACTACATTTCCCAGCGATGTACTGAAGAAATCAGCCCGCTTGTCATGCGAGTCAGACACCCGCACAAGAATATGGGGTCGTGGTGGGTTGGTTGGCTCGCACGACGTCAGGAGCGATGTTTGAGAGCCAAAGGCCTCTCTCCCACCTCTGCCAACCCCCCTCCCATCCGCCATAACCATTAAATACAGACTGACTTTATTCTGTATGGGGAGGCCCAGGGCTGGGTGGCGAGGGAGCCCCGGCTGTGCACGGATACAGAAATAATCCCCGGAGAGAGGCATGGGGGCGGGGTCCCCACACAAAAGAAACGCGCCTCCTCCCGGTCCTTGACCCACTGTCCATCGTGACCCACCTCGGTCAGCCGGCAGTGCGGGGCGACCTGGCTGGCCATGGGCCTCCCCCGTAAAGACCTTGCCCGGGGGCGCGGGTTGCTAGGGC
>NW_005871264.1:2135338-2142304 GCF_000147115.1 Myotis lucifugus | reverse complement strand
TTTCCGCGGCCTCGTCTCCCCCTAGGTCACAAAGCCGGTCGTGGGTGCCTTTCACGTGGGTGCCTTTTGGGTACTTTCAGTTTCCCCGGGTGGGTCGAGGCAGCCTCCCGCGGCTGAGAGGGGAGGTAGCTTGACCCGCGGGACGGCACGGAGAGTAGGGGCCACGTTGGGCAAGATGGCTCCCCGCCTCCCCGCCTCGCCCCGCCTCCCCCAGGCCTGGGAGATGCAGCCTGGCTCCTGCGCCCTCCTGGGCCTCGTGCTGCAGCTGCCATCTCATCCCTCGGCCCCCAAACCCGTGAAGTCCGGAGCGCTTTTCCCTCTGGGGAACCTCTCCAGGCTGTCACCCCCCCTTCCCGCCCCTCACGCCACATACACGCACCCCTATATAGACAATATCACAAGTGTACACATGGCACACACTGCAGACCATCTACTAGTACACGAACGTCCTCACACTGGGTACACGCATCCAGAAAAACGGTCCCGTGGTAGCAAGCTCACCAAGCATAGCCACATTTACACAAGACCGGACTCACCGCGTGCACACAGCCACTCAGGGGGCGCACATTCCTGCGCACCCAGGCACACGCGCGTGTGCACTGCCTGTGCAGAATGAAGAGAAGGCAGTCATCAGGTTGGGAGTCAAGGACTTTGGCCCTGAGACCTGGACCTCCTTTGGGGAATCCCAGAGTTTCCCTGCAGGGCCAGTGTGCTGAGCCCTACTGTGCTGGCACCCCTCAACCCGCACTCCCCAGGCGGCCAGATCAGGCCAGAGCCCAGAGCGGCTAAGACTGGCCAGAGGGACTCACTCACGGCCGCACCAAGAGCTACTTAAGGTGTGGGGGAGCCTCCTTCGGTGGCCACAGTAGGTTGGGAGTGGAATGGGCAGGGAAGGAGTGGATTCGACCTTACTGACCCGCATTCCCACCCAGGTCAGCCGTGGAGCCTGGAAGGATGGCTTAGAGAGCTGGGTGATAATCACCTTCTACAAAGAGAGGCTGCCCGGATTTACATAAACGCCATCCCCTCTTCCTCTGAGCACTGGAAAGGGTGCTTGCGGAGACCGCGACATTCTGCAATCCTAATTAGTGATTTTTGTCCCCTTGTTACTGGGCTCAGCATCTCATGCAAATGAACCCTTCATTTCAGCCACATTACTCCAGCTCCAGAATTAACTGACTCTTATCTTTAATGATATGCCGCTGAAGTTCTCTGAGCCCGGCTAGCTTTTTATCTTGATTACTCTAATCAATAAGAAATGATAGAGCAGAAGTATAAACTCTATTGGTTTTTTAATGGTGCCGACAAGCCCTCTAGATGCCACCCCCGTTCATTGTTATTTATTGAAATGATCCTCAGCCTAACGGCAGATGCAAATAGGAACTAGCCTCGGGGTTCGTCCCAGGCAGTCCCTGACACCTTTGGCCCCCACTCCCCAGGGAAGATTCTGGGTGTTTTGGCTTGAGAAGGTGAAAACATACACATTTTAAAAGAAAATTGCTCTTTTTGAGGCACAAAAGAAACATACATACACACACACACACACACACACACACACACACAGAAACACCAGATTTCCCATCCCACCCAGGTTGTCTTCAAGGTAGAAGCTTTGAAAAAGCACTTTGAGACACAAAGCCTCAGGGCCTGGCAATGAATCAAATCTGTAAGACACAAAGCAGTCTCCACCTACCTCACGGACCCGCCCCCAGCTCACATACGTTTGCATATCGATATCTGTAGGCATTTGTATGTGTGTGTGTGTGTGTGTGTGTGTGTGTGTGTGTATAATTTCAGACAGTTTGAACGCCGGAAATGCAATGTCCTCCACTTAGTTCTCGTGGGAGAAAAATGGGGATCGATTCCCTTCCTGTCTGCAGTTGATAGCTTCAGCTCTCACCGGATGTTGGGTGCTGATCGGCCAAGGCGTCAAAGCACCTCGAATGATAAGTGTTAGGGTTTGTAGACGTCCAGCACCCCATCCCTCCCGCCTCGGGCGACCCATCTCCCACACCCATCCAAGGTCCAGGACCCCACGACTCTACCGGTCGCACCTCCCTCACAAGCTCAGTTTGCGAAGCACAGTCTGCTCCCCAAGAAGCCCAAAAGGAGGGCGTAGAGCACTTCTTTCCTTGGCTCCTTCAGAGTGAAGTGTTTATGGTGCTGTAAGAGAAAGATCTCTCCTCACCCTCGACCAGCTTCACACTCCCTCATCCCCAATCTCAGCCCGGAGTTTGGCCGCGGGCAATGTGGCTGTTTTCTGGCGACCCAGGCCGTCCAGGGGCTGCAAGACCGCTGGCCGTCATCAGTCATCAGAATCCCGTCCTCATTTACTAGTTTTCGTTAGAGCCAATGCAACCTATGGAGGGCCTACTCTGCATCCGCCAGGAGTGCGGCCCGGGCTCTTAGGGCAGTGGCGTCCGCAGCTCCGGAAGCGCACCAGCGGTGGGCGCGCACACACTCGCCACCACCCGGCCCTCCCTGCTCAGCAGACCCTCAGGCGTTCCACTGCCGCCCAGAAACCTACGCCCTCCGGGCGACCCCTCCAGCTCCAGTAGCTGCGGATTCCGCACCTCCCGTCCCTCCCTCGCAGCCCTGGACTCCGAGCCGCGCATCGGACCCTCAGGGGCGGGTTAGGGAGTGGGAGTAAGTTGCGCGCCCAGTCTCTCCAGAGCGCACCGGGCCCAGAAACCCGCACCCCGCGGAGGTCTCCGCGAGAGGAAGCTCGCGGGGAGCGAAAGGGGCACGAACACAAACGTGGGTCCGCCAGGCCCGCGGTGGATCCGGGGAAGGAGGAGTTGGAAACTGCGGGCAGGCTAAGCCTTTTTTTTTTTTTTTAATGACACGTGGGGGGAAGGGCTGAATGTATCAAAATCATGTAAAATTTCTCTTCTTAGCAGCATCCTTGTTATTAGGAATGATGACTAAACCGCCAGGATTATTCTGGACTGTAAGTTATCAAGAGCCCACTAATTTCACATTAAAGCCCATTGACTGCAACGACGTGATTGAAGGGTTTTTAACAATTAACATAATCAGAAAATGAGCTGAGATAATTTTTATTCAACTCATTACTTTTTAATCATGTATTTCTTTTAATTAATATCTTCTCCGTGAACATAACACAAAGCGGAGCCTCGCTGCTGGCCCAAACCAGCCCGCGGGACTGAATCTGACACAGCCAACATCTCGCAGCCGCATTCACTGCATCTCTATTGTGATGTGGATGAAATAGATAAGTCTTGTCCCAAAGTCACCATGTTGTTTTGAAACACAATTTATAAGGGAGGAGGAGAGGCCGGGAGCGCACCAGCCACACGCTTTTAATTCAACTTGACGTGTTATCTTTGGGCGCCTGTCTTGGTTTACAGCCAGAGGGATACAAATGGGGAGGAAGAAACAGGAGGAAAAATAAGAAGAAAACGCTTTTGGAGGTGAATGTCCCATCCTGGGTTCTAAGAGAATTGGGCTTTGGCTGCTCACCCCTACGACCCGGCCGGCTGGGAGGCCTCGAAGGCACGGAGCCGTTTGACCCGCACCAGCCTGGCGGAGTGTGTCAGGGCCCAGCCCCAGCCCCAGCCCCCTCCTCTCCACCCTCCTCCTGGGCTGGGGCGCTCTCGGAGCTAAGTCTCTCCACTCCCCAGGCCCAAAGGGCAAAGGGCGGTGGCCCGCGGGCCCTTCTTTCTGGCTGGATCCTGACCCACCAACGCAGCCGCCCAACGCACGGCCCAGGCATTTGCATTGCAGTCTCGGGTACTGACTGCACCCATCCCCCAGCACTTGACGGTATCCCCAACCCTGGGAACTTGATCCAACTCAAATGCCTCAAACGGGGCGAGGAACGGACTTTGTGGGGGGTAGAGAGGGCTCCAGCCTCCCCCTTGGCGAGCTCCTTCTTCACTCTGGTAACTTCCACCCCCGGGGCGCATCTCGCCTGTGGCCTCATCACAATCCCCAAAAAGGATGTGTCTGGACTAAGATCTCTTGCTCTGTGGCTAGCTGCATCAGCCTCTGAAAAAAAGAAACAAAGCCGACCCCTGGTGGAAGAAAATGTAAGTTTAAGAAGATAAGGAAGGTTTGGGGGAGCCGCATGCCCAAACGTCTGTACAGGGGAGAAGGACGGCAGAAGGAAGACAGAGAGCGCCGAAATGGATAAATAATGGAAAGGAAAATTAAAAGTGGCAGAAAACAGGAAATTACATAGCAGCAGGTGGAATTCGGGTGGACAAAGTTGGAAAGAATGAGACTCAAAGAGCTCATTTTTGGGGGCCCTTGAACCAAGTATGCATCAAATGCTCGTGGCCTGGCCAGTATCACGGGTCAGGTGGGGCCCTCTGATTTCTTTTCTTTCTCCCCAGGGAAGGTCTGGCAGTTCTATGATTGCAGAGGGCAGCTGGAGGTTTCTGTTAGACACTGGCAGCCACTGGCTGCCTGACCCAGAGAGCATCCGGATTCCAGAAAACTCCTCTTTTCTGTAAACAAACTTCTGCCTCCCACCATCCTGACCTCTCAGTCTTAGCTAAGTGATGGTAAGGCAAAAATCCAACCTATCAAGGGAAAACTTAGGCTGAGAATGCAAGCCCCATTCCTCTCTATTGTTTAATTGTTTTCTTAAATATATTTGTATTGATTTCAGAGAGGAAGGGAGAGAGGGAGAGAGAGATAGAAACATCAGTGATGAGAGAGAAGCATTAATTGGCTGCCTCTTGCACTGACACCCGCCCGCCCCCCCCCCCTCAATCAAGCCCACAACCCAGGCATGTGCTCGAACCTGGGACCATTCAGTCCACAGGCTCCCGCTCTATTCACTGAACCAAACCAGCTAGGGCTGTTATTTAATTGTTGAATTTTAATGGGGAACATCTGGGGCATGAGTTTGTGTGCCTAAGGGATGGTGGTATCTCAGGCACTAAAGAAAATCAGTGATGGGAGAACCACTGTACTGAAGCCTCTACTGATGTCCAGGGTCAAACAGTTAAAAATAAAAGAAGAAAGAAAAGGTGACATCAAAGATAAAGATCTCACTGATGAGCAAGTCACTGTTTACCCGGAATGAGCACTTCAGGTTAATCAAGGGAGTGCAAGGGTGGCGTTTATGTCCTTCAGCTCTTTTTAAAGCTTTTTTTTTTTTTAATCCACTATCAAGATGTGCCTCCAAGTTGCTCCCTCCTCACCTTCCTACCTTGCCTTCAAGTTGCTCCCTCCTCACCTTCCTACCTTATCTCCACACCCATCTCTCCTGCCCCTATGACACATCAGGAGCATTTTCTTTTCCCAGAAGTCCACCCCCCTCCACCCCCCCCCCCCCCCCGCTCATTACCCATTTATTCAGAACTTTGCCTGGTGTCAGTTCTCAGGAAATAATTGTTGAGTTGTTGACTATCTCTGAGATCCAGAGTTTGGGCGTATGAGCCAGGACTGTGAGCAGGGTGGTTCTGGGCTGGTCTTTCTGGAATCTGGTATGAATCTGGTATTGCCACTCCTCAGCAACTAAGAACAATTATTAGGAAGGCTGTTACAGGAGGCTGTGTTTGAGTGTATGGTAAGAGAGAAAACCCATATGCTGTGCTGTGGCTCTCCAATGCAAGTGTCAAAGACAGGGGAGAGGGAGATGAAGGGTGGGCAGACACACAGAGAGCACTGGAGTTCTGAAATCTGTTTTGAGTGAAGCAGGTCAGGAGGATCAGATTGGTATCCTGGATAGAGAACAAATAGCCTCTCTCAATAGAAATTAATGAAGTAAAAAAAAGAGAGAAATTAATGAAGTAGTTGTAGCACATATTACTAAGAGGTGAGTCCATGTTCTGGTGAGTAGACAATGTTATGCCTTATGCCCCACAGAGTTTTGTCAGTGACAGTATATGCCCCTTTTGGAGTTTCTCAACTTTGCCTCCTGGTAGAGTCATCATCAGCTCCAGTAGAGTCTTGACCTCTGACCCAAATGACGACCTAGGCATGAGATGAGGGATCTACACTAATAAAAGACAAACATGCAAATTGCCCGTACCTTTGCTATGCTTTAAGCCACGCCCACCAGCCAATCAGAGCGACTATATGCAAATTAACCCAACCAAGATGGCGGCCGGCAGCCATGGAGCTGGAGCAAGCAGGAGGCTTGGTTGCCCCAATGATGGAGGAAGCCAAGCTTCCCGCCTGCCGAGGCCTGCTCTGAGCTCCACTCAAAGCAACAAAGTTTCAATTATAGAAGGTAAATAAACCCCAGATACCTGCTTTCAGCCGGCAGTGGCCATGGAGCTGGAGCGAGCAGGAGGTGTGGGTTGCCCTTGGCGATGGAGGAAGCCAAGCTTCCTGCCTGACGAGGCCTGCTCTGAGCTCCTCTCAAGGCTACAAAGTTTCAATTATAGAAGGTAAATAAATCCCAGAATAAAAAAGAAAAAAGAAAAAAAGGAGAGACTGGGAGCTTCCGTCGCCGGGGGCTGGGCCAGCCTGAAAACGCCAAACCTCCATGGGGTGAGGGTCCCCACTGGGGGGGCTTAATCAGCCTGCAAACAGCCATGAGCCCCTCACCCAGGCTGGCTAGGAAACAGATTAGGGACCCCCACCCTGAAGGGGGTGTGACCAGCCTGCAAACACCCATCAGCCCCTCACCCAGGTTGGTGTGGCACCCCAGTGGGACCCCCACCCTGATCCAGGACAACCTTCAGGGCAAACCAGCTGGCCCCCAGCCATGCACAAGGCTTCTATCCTATATAATAAAAGAGTAATATGCAAACTGACCCTAATAACTAAGTCTGGTACCAGGTGGGTGCTAGAAATATCGAGGGGAACACTATGTCAAATGTATGATTATCTCACTACTATGCTGTACACCTAAAACTAGTACAAAATAATACTGAGGGTAATCTGTAATTGAAAAATTAAAAAATACATACATTTTTAAAACACACATTTTTTCCATTTGCAACAACATTTCAAAGCTGCTTCTTCCCAGGAAGGAACTAGCTC
>NW_005871264.1:2069648-2135238 GCF_000147115.1 Myotis lucifugus | reverse complement strand
TCCCAGAATAAAAAAGAAAAAGAAAAAAAGGAGAGGCTGGGAGCTTCCGTCGCCGGGGGGCTGGGCCAGCCTGAAAACGGCCATCAGCCCCTCACCCAGACTGGCCAGGCACCCCAGTGGGGACCCCCCACCCTAAAGGGGGTGTGGACAGACTGAAAACAGCCATCAGCCCTTCACCCAGGCTGGCCAAACCTCCATGGGGTGAGGGTCCCCACTTGGGGGGGGGGGCTTGACCAGACTGCAAATAGCCATCAGCCCCTCGCCCAGGCTTGCCAGGCACCCCAGTGGGGACCCCCACCCTGAAGGGGGTGTGACCAGCCTGCAAACACCCATCAGCCCCTCACCCAGGCTGGCCAGGCACCCCAGAAGGACCCCCACCCTGATCTGGGACACCCTTCAGGGCAAACCAGCTGGCCCCCACCCATGCACCAGGCCTCTATCCTATATAATAAAAGGGTAATATGCAAACTGACCCTAACAGCAGAACGACTGGGAATGACTGGTCACTATGACACACACTGACTACCAGGGGGCAGACGCTCAATGCAGGAGCTGCCCCTTGGTGGTCAGTGCGCTCCCACAGGGGGAGCTCTGCTCAGCCACAAGCCAGGCTGACGGCTGCCAGTACAGCGGTGGTGGTGGGAGCCTCTCCTGCCTCCTCAGCAGCACTAAGGATGTCAGACTGCAGCTTAGGCCTGCTCCCCACTGGCAAGTGGACATCCCCCAAGGGCTCCCGGGCTGCCAGAGGGATGTCTGATTGCCAGCTTAGGCCCAATCCCCCGGGGAGCAGGCCTAAGCCAGCAGGTGGTCATCCCCGAGGGGTCCCAGACTGCGAGAGGGCACAAGCCGGGCTGAGGGACCCCCCTCCTGAGTGCACAAATTTTTGTGCACTGGGCCTCTAGTAAAGTCAATAAAGAGAGCCCTGGCAAATGAGCCCTAATTCCTGTGGCCCTTGAGGCAGGGCTGTGGTGACCCCACTTTGGCACAGGGCCCTTTCCTCAGACCACTCCACGTCATCCTTAGAGCTTTCATGACCTCTCGACAGCTGCATCCTCTTCACTCTCCCCTGATTAGCAGAGCAACATGACACACTAAGCTCACCCTAGCATTGTAACCACTGTCCCAGGCAGAATGTCTCATGGCTGCTCTGGCCAATTTAAAAAGCGATTTACTTTTTCCAATTCACACTGAGTCTGAACAGTGTAAGGCAGAGAGGAATATGCAACTATGAAAGCACTTTAAGATTCAAGACAGCCAAACTGCACAATTCAGGTCAGAATGTACATTTAAAGATGGAAATATCTGAACTGTGTACCCCACTCTCTGTCACCAGGTGATTGCATGATTTTGCCTTGCTTTGTGTTCTGTAGACATGAGCTTGTTCTGTAGAAGAAGCTTCTTGGACATTCTCAGGGTGCTTGAGGAAGAGCTTTGTATTTCGAATGCTTTTTTTTGGATTCCATAATTCCTTTGGTGAAAAATTGAAAATCTGCTTACAGTGTATCTAGATAAAAAGAAAAATGAACACCAATTGGTATTCAGTGAAAAATACTAAACCTGAATTATATGTCACATTATATATCATATCATACTTTTAAAATAGGTTTTATTGTGAAAATTTTCCACCATACATAAAAGTTGGGTAATAATCCCTGATGAATCCATCACCCAACTCCAATAAGCACCATGTTTTGCTTTCTTGGTTCCTATTTTCTGCTTGGTTTGACTATGGTTTTTAAAGTTTATCCCAGATATTACATGTCATTTCACCCCTAAATACTTCATTACACATAGAAAAAAAATGACATTTCATAGTCACATGGCAATATCACACCTAATGAAAAATATTCTTTAATACCATATAGTATGATTTTAAAGTTTCCCTAATTGTCTAAGAAACATTTATTTTTGCAATTGGTTTGTTCAAATCAGGATCCAAACAAGGTACACTTATATTTGATTGTATAGCTCTGAAATCTTTTAAAAATATTTTTTGGATGTTGCTGTTAGAGCTTTTAAGTCTTTAAAAATGTTTATTTACTATAGTCTCTATGCCGTGTTCCCTCCCCCCCATTGTCACATGACATTGACTTTTTTCAGAAACCAGGTCATTTTTCCTGAGGAATATTTCACATTCTGAACATGCCTGCTTGTTTCCTCAAATCATTTAGCAAAGATTTCTTGTGTCAATGAAGCAGAGATTTAAATTGTTTTTCTTTCTCTTGTAGTACTCCCTAAAGACTAGAAGTAAGATCTAATAATTTGAATAAACTCAGGTGTGTTTTTTTTTTATTGTTTGGGCAAGAATACTATTAGTCAGAGAACCCCAGAGATAAATACTTTGCATAGTTATTCTTCCTCCACATTGTGGATGCCGTTTTGACCTTCATCTCCATCAGCCAAGCATGCACGTAATGCTGCTTAAAGCCCCAGGAATCTAAATTGAAAGAGAGAGGCTGAGTCTCCCTCCTTAGGTTCTGACCCACATTCTAGTTTAATGTCTGAACTCTATCACTCACTTAAATGACCAGTCCCCCAAATGACCTCCCTCTTCAGGTGACAGGTGTATTCATAAGATTGGGGTCTGACTCTGACCCTTGCAGGCCTCAGCAGGCTATTCATATCAGAATAGAAACTATCAGCCCCACAGTCCTCAAATTCATACACAGCTGGGAAACAGAATCATGCCTGGGTTGGGGGTACAGTGGAAATGTATGTTAATACAAGGGCCAATATTAGCTCTTCTGAGCAGAGAAGGATCATCTGAATGAGAAGTAACAGGCAACTATAATGTGGAAATGAGTAGAAAGGTAAGTATGGGTCAGAAAAATATAACTCATGTTTTTCAAACAGGTCGTAAGAAGTGCATCCCAATGATGGTCAGAATTAGCATTTCTTTGTGGGAACTCCAGCCACCTTGCTTCTAAGAGCCGCTTGCTTCTGAGTGTTGTGTGTTGTCCATAGAACTAGTCCTGTGACCATTCTGGGGCATTGATCCTTTTCCTCTAATGCACTCTGATGATGTGTCTCATGGCTTCCTGCTAAAATCTCATACTAGGCGCCACTACCCTCTGCACCAATCTCCAATCTGGCTATGCAAGTCCCCCGATGCCACCATTAGGGCAATTCCTGGCCTTTCTCCCGTCTCTGACAAGTCCCTGATGCTGCCTGCAGAGTCACTAACACTGCTGCCTCGGAGCACTTATGCTCTCAACTTCGCAAGACAGCATGATTTTAAAAACAAAACTACATCTTTTGGTTCTTACTGGTTTAGTTCTCCCAGCCCTTTTGCTGAGAAGAGGAGTCGTCTAAGGGGCTGGATTTGGAAAAGGAGTCCATGCCAGACTTCTTTGTATGCTTAAAATAATCTCTCTCTTCCCCTCCCTTTGTCCAATGAACCAAATGTCAAGTCCCTGCCCCTGGAAATCCATCATTTCCCAGTAAGCCCCTGGGCTTCTCAAGCTCCAGACCTCTCGTAGGCTGCCTTCCCTCCTATTTCCAACACACTCAGATGTGTGTATCCCAGAGCCCACATCTATTAGGCATATACTGTGACTCCTACTCTGTATGCTTTGTCTGCCTCATTACTTTTTTATTCTTCTGCTATCAAAAAGGCCCCAAGAAAAAGTTAATAGTAAGCCTAAAAAATTGTGCCATACTTATAAAAATACATTAAAAAATGAAAGAAAAAGGCAACAGGTGAAATAGTACAAAACACTTATCTGTGTGTGTAAAAACATCATTTCATTTAAAAAGTTAAAAAATATCACTGAATTAAAAAATTATATAACCTATAGAACATTATATTTTGAAATTGCCTTAAAATCATTTGACCCTTTTATTTGGATAAATAAACTGAGGCTCAGAGAGATTACATAATCACAGTTGATTAATGAAAGGGCTAAATTAAGTAAAATTGGTTACAAAGTGGAATATATGTATGGGAATTTGCATATCTATATTTATAGCATCAGTTCACATGCTCTGTTTTGAAGAGGTGAAGAACCCTTTGCTGTTAGTCATCTTGAGTTTGTTGACTATCAATGACAAACAACTGAAGTTTGAACATTTCTCTCTTAACCCTAACCCTTTACAAATCAACAAAGATTTTCAGCTGGGTCAAAAAAATAATTTAAAGGTCAAGTAAATGATAATCACAATGAAATAGAGTGCTTCCAATTTTACTCTAGCAGACAATGCAATCTTAATACCTTAGCTTACTTACACGGTTTACATACAAGTTTATACAGCTTATAGTATTTTATCAGATGTCTCTGGAATGTGTGCTGGATGTAAGACTTTGGAACACAGAGATGGTTTTAGCCAAATAATAATCAATGAAGCAGAGATTTGCAATTATTTGGTTCATTTGAGCCTTCAGATAGCTTACCTGGGTAACTCAGAGCCCAAGGCTTGGATTTTCTTATGTTAGTTGATTTCTTCTAGTTCTTAGCATAGGTACATAGAAGATGCTTAATTAATGCTCAATCATGAGAGCGACAACTAACATTTGTAAAGCATGATACACTCTATCAAATCTTTTCACATATAAAGTACTGATAATTATAAAAACTTCATTATATGTTGTGTAATTCCAGCCTGAATAAAAAATGTCGTGAGACTACTATTAGCATTATATCTCTAACTCAATCATCAAAAAAAATTTTTTTTGGTAAAAATGGACACTTTAAGCTATGAAGAGAATGACAAGAAGCCATTGTGCCTTTTAAGGAGATATAAACATGTGTTAAATTTTCTGCTTGTAAATATTAGAACAAGTATCAAGAGGGAATAGACACAGGCCAACATAGGGTCAATTGGAGTCTCCTGGGGTTAGGTTTCCTAGTCTAGAGCAGTGAATGTGCATAGGCCTGGGACATAGTTTGTAGGTTTATTGACGCAGTGGTAATGAATGCAGGGACAGTGAATGCTGGACATACGAAAAAATGCTGGCCTGCAAGTCTAATAAACCTTTTTCTGTTTCCTTTTTATTATTTTAGACATAGCAAAGGGTAGGGAGACTAACATAATGGACACCCATATATCCATTGCTTATATGTGATAATTGTTAATATTTTGCCATATTTGCTTCATATTTCTTGCTGAAGTATTTTGAAGAAAATATATGCAGTATACATCTCTTAAAATGAAGGATCAGTTGTCTAGATAACCTTAATGCCTTTATCACACCTAACAAAATTAGCAAGTATTTTATAATATTATCTAATATCTACTCTATAAAATAAACTTCATATTATCATTTCATAGGCAAATGAAATTATGAGCATTAAGTGAAAAAATCCATTCTTTAGATACTGGTATTCACCTTTGTTGTCCACATAGATGGCTTGGTGTTGTCAATAGCACTCTAGGGCTGAGGAGACCTGCATTCTGTTTTGGGGTGAGATCACACATGAGTTGCTCAATTCTCCTTTTCTCAGATTCCTTGCTTGTAAACAAAGAGGATGGAATAGATTCTTTCCACTGGGGTTTACATGAAGAGCTGATAACCTGTAGGCCTAACTATTATTTGGCTTTATTTTCACACACTGTAGGGATAATTCAGGAATAACACAGAAACAAGTTGTTTTGCTGTCTTAGTCCATTCGGGATTCCATAACAGAATACCACAGACTGGGTGGCTTATAAACAACAGAAATTTATTTCTCACAAGTCTGGAGGCTGGAAGTCCCAGATCAGAGTGTCAACCTGGTTGAGTGAGGAGTAAGGTCTGGCCTTTGTTTAAGTTAGAATCTTCAATGTGGGAGATATAAAAATGGAGTTTGTGCAGCCATATTTTCTACTATAAAAACTGGTAGTTAAAGAGATACACAGAGTGAAACAAAGATGGAGGGAATGTCTGGTGCATAGTTCTAGTTCTATCCTGAGGCATGGCTTGGTTTCATCCTTATACTTTCTATTTTTTATTTAAGTGAACTTGAATTGGTTTCCCCTTTTTGAAACAGAAAAAATTCAACAGATAGAATGTATTGTTGGAAGCCTATTGTCAAGTCCCTCAGTCATACTATTGCCTCTATCAGATCAGCCAGGAGTTATTCTCAAAGGTGCGGAGAATACAGTCTCTGAAGATCTAAGTATACAATCAAAGTACCCCAGGAGAGTCAAATGAGGATCTTGGTTTATACCTGACAGGTCCAAGATTTATATGTAACTGTGAATGTGTGTGTGTGTGTATAAAAATCAAGTAATTAATTTAAATAATTGTCATAGTCTTTAAAATATTAGCAGACTACTGAGAGGGAATGGACAGGCAACTGTCTTCCCCATGGTACTGAACACAGAAGAGTTGTTTGTTTTGTAGGTAATTTCTTTCTCTAATTTTTAGGATGAAAAATAGTGACCCTGCCCATAGTTTTATCATTCAAACACAGAAAGCATAGCTCTCCATTCTACATATAAAACTGAGGTGGACACAGCTGCAAAGAGCTGGATAATTACAATATCAGTCAGATCAGGGGAGAATAATTACTTGACTTGAATAGAGCATTTGGGAAGGAATTAGAATTGAAAGGAAAATAAAATAGCAAAGCAAACTATTTAACATCGGTCTGGTCTTCAAGTGAGCACAGGTGAAAGATGGTAACAAGTGGTATTTGCTCCAAATGTTGCTATAGGGCCGTGGTCGGCAAACTGTGTCTCGCGAGCCATATGCGGCTCTTTGGCCCCTTGAGTGTGGCTCTTCCTAAGCCTTAGGAGTACCCTAATTAAGTTAATAACAATGTACCTACCTATATAATTTAAGTTTAAAAAATTTGGCTCTCAAAAGAAATTTCAATCGTTGTACTGTTGATATTTGGCTCTGTTGACTAATGAGTTTGCCAACCACTGCATATGGTTTGACTAAGTGGACAGAGCATTGGCTTGCAGAATAAAGGGTCCTGGGTTCAATTCCAGTCAAGGGCACATGCCTGGGCTGCAGGCTCGATCCCCAGTAGAGGGCATGCAGGAGGCGGCCAATCAATGATTCTCATCACTGATGTTTCTCTCTCTCTCTCCCTTTCCCTTCCTCTCTGAAATCAATAAAAAATATATTTAAAAAAAATGAGTAAGAGACCTTCTTGTCCTTGAGGAGTCCACAATCTAATTAGAAAAGAGGATCAGAGTGATTATTTCCATCCAATATGACTAGAGCCATGACAGAGATAAGCACAGGATAGCACTGGGCCCCAGGGGAGGGTACCTCACACAGGCAGGAAAAGGTAATTAGAAAGACTCTCCTAGAGTACATGCCCTTGACCAGAATCGAACCTGGGACCCTTTAGTCTGCAGGCCGACCCTCTATCCACTGAACCAAACCAGTCAGGGCTCTTTTCCTCTCTTCTTTTTCCCTAGTGGTTCTCAACCTTCCTAATGCCACGACCCTTTAATACAGTTCCTCATGTTGTGGTGACCCCCAATTTCATTGTTACAAATTGAACATAATTAAAGCATAGTGATTAATCACAAAAACAATATGTAATTATATATGTGTTTTCCGATGGTCTTAGGCGACCCCTGTGAAAGGGTCCTTCGACCCCCAAAGGGGTCGCGACCCACAGGTTGAGAACCGCTGCAAGAAGGATAGGAGAAAGGCAGAGGGTTTGAATCCGTACCAAAAGGAGGAAAAAAGAACTCTACTTGGACACAGAGCAGTCCAAGTAAGACCCCAGAGGCTTGAAATAGTGTACAAGTTGGGGGATTATGATGTGTTCCAACCATAAAGTGAAAGAAAGGATAGAAGGAGATGAGGTTGGAGAAAGGGGTCCCAGGCTGTCCTCACATGGAAGTCATTACAAAGCCTCTCTTTTCCACACTCCCTCCTCACTCTCTTTCTCCCTTTCACCAGGTTCATCTATTTGCTTTAAAATAACCCCTCAATTGAAAATTGAAAACAATTCTTTTTGAGGTTGTCTTATCTTCCTTCAAAACAGCCCTGACTGGTTTGGCTCAGTGGAGAGTGTTGGCCTGCGGACTGAAGGGTCCCAGGTTCAATTCCGGCCAAGGGCATGGAGAGAAGGGGGAGGAGGAAGGGAATATAATTTCTTTCCACTGACCTGGACAAAGATGATGGCTTGTTGTGGATATTAAAGAGGCAACTAATCCCATGAAAGCAGGTGGATACACCAGCTTCTTTGTTTTTGAACTAGCCAAAAGGAGTCCCACAACGCCAGCAGAACCAGTAACACCAAGTCTTGGAACAAATGCAGGCGGTGCCTTTTGGAGATATTCATAGCTGTGTAACCCCCACTGAACCCAACTTCGCATCTTGGGCTCAGTGTGGGAGTACAGTTCCTGACACCAACTTTTTTTTTTTTTTAACAAACTGTTTTTTTAAAAAAATATTTTTATTGATTTCAGAGAGGAAGGGAGAGAGAAAGAGAGAAACATCAATGATGAGAGAGAAGAATCATTGATCAGCTGCCCCACACTGAGGATCGAGCTGGCAACCTGGGCCCTTGACCGGAATCGAACCCAGGACCCTTCAGTCCGCGGGCCGAGGCTCTACCCACTGAACCAAACCAGCTGGGGTGACACAACCTTTATACGCAGGAGATGTGAGACGCTTTCTTCAGGTTGAGTCCTTGGCTCCTCCGCGTATTTAGTTGACTCTCGGGAACCGAGTAGAGTGCAAGCTCATTAACCTTCGCGGAAGTTTTGTGAGGTGTGTCCCGTGATGCATAGACCTTGAAGGTGAGCAGACTCGGGATGGCCGGCCCCGCGGACCTCTAATGACTTTGCACACGTCGCTGGCGGTGGCTGGTTCGCGTGTTGTTGTTGTTTTTGTTGTTGTTTGTTTGTTTTTAAGCTTGGAAGGCACTAGGCTCCACTATCAAAAATAATCACCAGACGTTTTCACTCTTTCCGAACAGGATGAGGGGTAAGATTATGTTAAGAAACACCAAGTAAACAAATCTGCACAGGCACCTGCCAGCGGTCTTAGGGCACTAACTCGTCATTCCCTCGCGTCCGTCTTTCTGCGGTGTGACTTCTGGAGGGCAGGGAACCGCCCAATGCAGGGGGATTTGAGGGTCAACACCCCCCCCCCCCCCCCCCGAGATTTAATTTAATTGTTTAAAGCGGTGGAAACCCGTCTTCTCCGGGCGGGAGAGCTCGGCTCTTGGGCCTTGCCCACCCGTCTGTCGGCCGCACGACGCCTGCAGGGGGCGCGAGGCCTCCCGAGCGTGCGCACTGCTGCTCGCGCGCCGGCCTGCGGGCGGCGAGAGGCTCGGGGCAGCCAATGGGGCGGGGCGCCGCGCGCCGGGGGCGGGGCCATGACGCGCGCACCTCGTGACCCCACGCGCGGCCTGCGCCCAAGGAAACCGGAAGCAGCGGCGGTCGGCGGCGCCGGCTCGGAGTGGAGAGGCGGCGGTGAGCGCCCTGGGGTGTGGGAGCCCCACGATGGATCCCGACGCGACGGTTCCGCGGCGGAGTTCGGGGCTGCTGCCGGGGCTGCTGCTGGTGCCGCTGCTGTGGTCGGGGCTGGCTCTGGGCACGCTCGCCGTGGACGGCAGCCCCCACCGGGTCCTGTACGACCTGCTGTCGGAGCAGCAGTTGCTGGAGGTGGAGGACTTGTCTCTGACCCTGCTGCGGGGAGGAAGGCTAGGGCCACAGTCCCTGCCCCCGGACCTGCCAGATCTGGATCCCGAGTGCCGGGACCTGCTGCTGGACTTCGCCAACAGCAGCGCGGAGCTGACGGGGTGTCTGGTGCGCGGCGCCCGGCCAGTGCGCCTCTGCCAGACCTGCTACCCCCTCTTCCAACAGGTCGCCAGCAAGATGGACAACATCAGCCGCGCCGTGGGGGTGGGTAGAGGAGCACACCCGGAACCTCTGGCGGGAGGGTTGGGGAAGGAGGGCGTGATGAGGTTAACTGGGGGGTTGGGGGGCGGGGCTCAGTTCCCCCATCTGTCAGGAAAAGGGGTTGGACTAGGACTGGAGAGTTTGAGCATCAAAAAAGCGGATGGCGTTTTAGGGCTTGGGGCTTGAATGTTTGCCTTCATAGCTGCTGTCGGGCATCCTCTTGGTACCTACTGTGTGCAGATAGCTATGACCTCCCCTAGCCTTTTCCTTTCCTTCCCCTCCTTTACTCCCTTCCCCAAACTCCACCACAGCTTCCCATTTCCACCTGGAGTCCCCAGGAAGGACCCCGCCTCCGCTGAAATCCTAGGTGGAGTGGGGAAGCTGTAGGGGTTAGTTAGGAGCTTGAGGTTTGTAGCCAGAAATGTTCAGACACTCCCCCCCCCCCCCACACACACACACAGACACTTTATAGACGTTTGTCCTTGTATTATTTTAGAGTCTTAGTTTTCTCTGCTTATTAGCCCTATACTCCCCGCAAGTTGCATTCTCTGTGCTTGTTTTCTCATCTGTAAGATGGGGATAAAAAGAACTCTTAGACTATTGGCACATAGTAATTGTTCTTAGTACATGGGAGCTAAAATTTTAGAAAACGGTAAATTTACCTCCTATTCTTGGTACCCGTAGAGCTTTTCTGGTCATGTGGGTGGGTGCTGTAAAGGACTTAAAAAAGAGAAAGCCCTGGCTTGTTTGGCTCGGTGGTTAGAGCCATGGTCCGCCGACCCAAGGATCCGATTCCCTGTCAAGGGCATGTACCTGGGTTGCAGGCCCGATCAGGCCTGAGGTCGAGGCATGCACAGGCGGCAACCCATCGATGTCTCTATCGCTCGCCCCTCCTCCCTCCCACTCTCTGTGAGAATCAATGGAAAAAATATCGTCGCGTCAGGATGAATAACAACAACAAAAAGACACAGAAGATACCTTCCTGTTCCTAGGAACCTTATAGGGTCTAGAGTAGGAAAGGATTAGCGTGTCAGGGCTGGTGGGAGTCACGAGGTGGGGGCCGGATATGCCTTGTAAAGGAGAACCGTGAGTAACTGGGATTGTGGAGTGGGGAAGTTTCCCTGGTATTGAGAGCACAAGTAATCTCATGAAAATGTGGTTGGACTTACTTCATAAATCATAGTTGGTTTGGCAAAATACAGACTTGTATATAGTTACATCTTGTTTTAAGTCAGCCTGATATCACTTAACATAATCTATTTTTTTTTATATAAAGAGGGGATTTATTGCATTAAATAACCCCTGTGGTCAGTCTTTCTGTAAAGAGCCAGTTTTCAAAGTAGTTTAAATAAATTTAGGTTTACATGCAATATTTTTCAGGCATTTTTCTATTGGGTATGGCAAGGGGGATATATATATATATGTATATGTATATATGTACACATACACATATACATATGTACATCTCACTATGATTTAAAAATAAAGTCCCCAAGACTTGTCCCCGTTAATATGGTATTATATGGCATCATATTCTGTTTTGAGCAAAGGTGAGTTTTATGGCCAGAATGACTGTGATCATGATGCAGAGTGTGGTCTTTTGAGGCAGCAAAGCTTTTTTCATTTATGTAGATACTGTGGAATTAAGAAGAGGTTAAATAATTACTGCAAACTCTAGTACAGTATTAGGGGCATTACGCAATCTGTACATATTTCTGCATGAATTCCCCTTCCCAGTGTGGACGTGCCAAACACTTCCTTCTCTTTCGTGCCTCTCAGATTCTACCAGTGACCTGGGCACCTGGCTCGCCTCACCCTTGTGTGAAAGGAAGAGGGTAAAGAGATAAAAAAAAAAAAAAAGGCAGAAAATCCTTTCCCCAATCTGCATTTCCTCTCCAACTCATTCTAGACTTTTCTCTTTCTCCTTTCCTCTGAGCTGGATGTGGTATATTAGTTCAAAAGTATGATTTCTGTGGTTCTGAGGTACTTCATGGATTTAGTAGGCTTTTTTGGGTTGGTTTGAGAATTGAACCATCATGTGCAGTAAGGTACATATGGGATAATGTTTCTTAGGAGTGAATTTGAAGGAATCAGTTGTCCTTTGTGAGCGTGAGAGATTTTTTCTCGAGTAATATATTTTCTTATACTCAGACTTCTTTCATTTAAATCAGTTTAATCAGTAAGCACATGCTGCTTTTTAAAAATAATATTTTTTTTATTGATTTCAGAGCGGAAGGGAGAGGGAGAGAGATAGAAACATCAATGATGAGAGAGAATCATTGGTCGGTTGCCTCCTGCATACCTCCTACTGGGGATTGAGCCCGCAACCTGGGCATGTGTCCTTGCCCTGAATCGAACCTGGGACCCTTCAGTCCGCAGGCTGACACTCTTATCCACTGAGCCAAACTGGCTAGGGCCTTTCACATCTATTTAGAGTGAATCTATGTCCATGGCTTGATTGAGGGAGGAGGGGAGTATAACAATGAAAAAAAGAATCAAAGGAGAAATTAGCAAGCTGTTTCTGTGGTACAGCAAGTTAATTCATTTAATCGTAATAGAATTATCTGATGAGAATTCTATTTTCTTTTTACTTCCTCTTGGAATTACTGGGACAGGATCACATACAGTGTTATCTTAAGGTGAAGAATACAGTGATTTGTAGAAACCTGAGTGTAGAACTGATTGATTCCTCCTTCTTTAGAGTCATACTTTCTTCTTTTAGTTTAAACTGATAGGAATGTGGTTTCATTGAGCTGCTCAATATCATCAGAGTGGTTGCCAGGATACTTTGGCCCCGCATATTCTGAATTACTAAACTCTATCTTATTCTACTTGGTTTGTTTAAAATTTATATAGAGAGACATATAGATATGTACAATTATTTATGAAGGTGCTAGTGATTGGGGGTGTGTACCTAGAAGTGTTCAACATACTTTTAGTGTAGATTAATAAATAAATTCTTAGGAATATAGACAAAATTGGAACATAGCATAACATGATAATCTGTCTTACATTAGAGATCAGGAAATGTAATGCTGCTTATGTATTCAGTCAAAAAACTATTGAGTGCTGGCTAGTGGTAGTTACTAGGGATGTAGCTGTGAATGAGCAGAGCTTGTGGTCTGATAGGGAAAACTGACAAACATTTTATTATACAAGTAATTACTTAGCTCAAGTGTGATAAGTGTTGTGCAAGAAAAAACCTCAGATGATACCAAAGCACATAACAGGGTGCTGATCTTCACTAGGGCTGAGGGAAGATAGAGTGGTCAGTGACAAATCTGACACCTAAAATTTGAGAGGATGTGGCTCAGGAGAGAAGATATACATATGAAGATATGGCAGATGTGAAGACTGAGATGGGAGTCTGCTGTGTTTGAGGACTAGAAAGAACTCGCTCTGTGAGCCATGAGGAGACTAGTGAGCTGAGCCTGAAGAAATAGGCAGGTTCCTGGTCATGTGGGCCTGGTAGGGTATGTTAAGGGTTTTAGACTTTGATTTTAAAGCAGTGAAATGTTAGTGAAAGATTTAATTCTGCAGAATGACATGATCAGATTTGTACTTTAAAAGACCATTCTGGCAGGCTATATGAGGGGAATGGAGGGACAGACTGGGAGGGTAGAGGAAGAGTTGGTGTGGGGAAATGAAGAGACTCTTGCAGTGATAAGAGAAATGATGGTGGCTAGACTACATGTGGGCCATTGTAATGGGAAAAAATGGATAGATTTAGGAGATAAAATTGACAAGACTTAGTAGTTAATTGAATGTGGAGAGTGAAAGAAAGGAAATTATGATTTCCGGTGTTTTTATAAGAGTTGCTTAGTGAGTAGGGTTGCTATTTACCCAAATGGAGGGAGGAACCTGTTTGGTGGTGGTGGTGGTGGTGGAGATCATGAACTTGATTTTGAAAATGTTGCTTCTGAGGTGTTTTTGATACATATAAGTGGAGATAATGCATGTGTGGAGTGCAGTTTGGGATTATGGATTTATTGTGCAAATAATCTGCTTGGTTGTTTACTTTTTGCCAAACGGGCATGATGAAAATGGATGGTTGCGTTTATTGTGGTTAGGGTTCTGCTAAGTGGTTATGAGTATTTGAGTATTAATAATTTTAAATATAAACCAAGGGCCAGTGTTTTTTGGTCACTTACTAGATGTTGGGAATACAAAGATATAATACAAAGTTTTCTTCCCAAAGGAACTTCTGTTCAGATGAGGAACCTAGGCATATATAGATGGATATTAAGGTTTAAGAAACAGCCTCAGAGTGATTATGTAACTTATCCAAAGCCATGTAGTGGAAGAGGCTGGGTTTGAATTCAGAAAGATACTACTACATAGAGTTGTTATAAGGATTAAGTAAGTCATGCATTTGGAGCATTGAGAACCATTACATCATTAATGATGTACTTAGGGTTATTCATCACTTCCCTTCCATTTCCATGGTTGCCACCATCTTTTCATCATATCTGAACTATGGAAATGTTCTCTGCCTCCTCACCCTACATATTATACCTAGAGACCTGTGTTCTCCAAACTCTGCTTTTCATGTCACTGTCCCCCCAAAATTTTTTTTTCAATTTCTCATTGTCTGAATCTCTTGACCCTCAAGACTCTTGCCCTAAATTGACCCTCTGCTGCCTCTACTTTCACAGTACACTCCATTTAGCTATATTAGCCTACTGAATACTTCCTGAATACCATGTAATCATTCCATTTTCACCCATTGATCATTTTATTCTCCTAATTTAGAATCCTCTTCCCTTTCTCAGTATAGGGCTTCGTTCAAATCTCACTTCCTAATTTCTCCCAACTACACTGATGTCTTCCTCAACTGAACTATCCCACACATTGACCCCTTATACAGACTGAGCTGTATGGATTTTAAAAATATATATGTTTTTTATTTCAGAGAGAGAAAGGGAGAGGGAGAGAGAGAGAAACATCAGTGATGAGAGAATCATTGATCAACTGCCTCCTGTGTGCCCCCTACTGGGGATAGGGCCCGCAACCCTGGGCATATGCCCTAACCCTGAATCGAACCTTGACCTCCTGGTTCATGGGTCCACGCTCAACCACTGAGCCACACCAACAAGGCTATATTAATTTTTTTGTTGTTATTAATCCTCACCCAAGGAAATTTTTCCATTGATTTTTAGAGAGAGTGGGAGGGAGTGGGAGAGACAGAGAGAAACATCAATGTGAGAGAGACACATTGATTGGTTGCCTCCCACACAAGTCCCAACCAGGGGCAGGGATTGAGCCTGCAACCAAGTTACGTGCCCTTGACCAGAATCTAACCTGAGACCCTTAAGTCCAAGGGCTGATGCTCTATCCACTGAGCCAAACCAGCTAAGGCTGTATTGATTTTTTAAATAGCCAGTCGTCTGCTTATGAAGCTTCAACTCATGTAACTGATTACACTTAGTCAACTATACCCACCTAGAACAGTTCAGGTTGGCAGCAAGGTAGGTAGGTGAGAAAGTGTGTATCAATTACTTACTAGGTGTCAAGTGATGAATGTATGTTATATAAGACTCATGATTATGAAACTGAACCATTGAGAGGTTACCTCAGCTGTTCAAGATTGTCAGCTAGTGACTGAGACTTGTCTGACTCCTTAGGCTATGTTGTAATATTTAAGTGATTATAGAAATTTTCTTCTATGGCTGATATTACTCTGAAAGCAATTTCAAGAAAGGAGCTTTTAAAGTGCTTTCTTTAATTCACTATTTTAAAAGCAAGCATTTATTTGGGTTGAGCCTTGGACTGACCTGTTGGCAAAGTCACAAACAAGTCCCAGCTTAGAGGGCTCAGTCCTCTAAGCATAATTAGGCTTGACCTTATAACACTCCCCAGATCTTACCTGGGAAGCTAATGGGCTGAAGGAAGTGCAGGGAGTGTAAACATGATCAAAACAGATGAAATTCATAAGAACTGTAACTATGGTAACTACTGCATTGTTTACCTGAGACTATAAAAGGTCGGTGCGGACTGAGCACGGGTGGAAGTCCTTCCTCTTGAGTTGGACTTACCCGCCTGGTCCCCCAATATTTCCAAATTATCTCTTGTCTTTTCTATTTCATTTGTGTGTGGCTCCTCTTCCAGATATTGAACCCTGAACCACGCGGGACGTGGGAGGAAACATTTAATGATGTTTTAAATAAATAAATTTAGGTTTATTTAATGAGAGGGCAAAACTAAGCCTCAGAGAGGGTAACCATACTAAAATAAACATTAGATACTAGAGGCCTGGTACATGGATTGATGCACGGGTGGGGGTCCCTTAGCCTGGCCTGTGGGGATTGGCCGAAACCAGCTTTCCAACATCCCCTGATGGGGCCCGGATTGCGAGAAGGTGCGGGCCAGGTCGAGGGACCCCACGGGTGCACAATCAGGGCTGGGGAGGGACCACAGGAGGGTTCCAGGGCATGTCCCGCCCGTCTCGCCCAGTCCCGATCCACCAGACCCCAGCAGCAAGCTAATCTACTGGTTGGAGCATCTGCCCCTGGTGGTCAGTGCACGTCATAACTACTGGTTGAACGGTTGAACAGTTGGACACTTAGCATATTAGGCTTTTGTTATATAGGATTTCAAAGCAAGAATTCTGCCCTTAAGTCCTTCCCTCTTTTCTAACCCCACATGGTCGATTAATTCTTCTCTAGAGCTATCAGCCTTTCTCTTTTATTACTCATCACACTATTTAATTCTTTATCTTTATGCATCTGGGGAGTTTCTTGAAGCCCAGTGCTGATGACATTCCCTAATACTTTTGTATCCGCAAAACACCAGGATTCTTATAGTGCTTAGTAAGTACTAGGAGTTCATTAACTTTGAAAAAATGAAGGGTCATCAGGACTTAGTTCCTTGCTTGGGGCAAAAGGGAAGGGAAATATAAAAGGATCAAATAATTTAGGAACTTGGACTTATTTGCATAGCATGAATTTCGTTATTAAAGTGATTTGTGGGAAGAAAGCATGTTTGTTTTTTTTTCCAAATATATTTTATTGATTTTTTTACAGAGAGAGAGAGTTAGAAACATCAGTGAGAGAGAAACATTGATCAGCTGCCTCCTGCACACCTCCCACCGGGGATGTGCCCGCCCTTGACCGGAATCGAACCTGGGACCTTCCAGTCCGCAGGCTAACACTCTATCCACTGAGCCAAACCGGTTATGGCGAAAGCATATTCTCTTATCTGGGTACAAACTTTGGGTACAAACTGGATGTGTCACATTTTCTTGTGGATTATAAGATTTTGAACAAAAAATTACCTAGAAGATGAAACTAAATGTTTTGTGATAATTTATCCACCAGAGTAAAAAATTATGTAAATAATATATGTTCATTGTAGAAAAATTTAGACAGTGTGAAAGAGGCAAAAAAATAAAAATCAGCATATTTCCATTATGCCCACATAACCACTGCTACATTTTGTGAACAACTTTCCAGAATTTTTTGCCATGCACAAAAAGTTAAGAAATATGACATGCATGCAATTTGGGCCTAAATTGTTGAGATAGTACTATAGAAGCAGACACTTAAGAACAAAGATTTTCTTCCCTTGCAAATGAACCTGGTATCAACAAATGTTAGCTGCTACTGTTTTATTACAATTGTTATTATTAATGACATTATTTGAATATATCAAATAAAATGTTAAAATGCTTAGAATAAATATTTTAATTATTTTAAAAAGGTTTTTTCTTTTTTGTCTCAAGTTGTATGGAAGCTCTTAAAAATATTCACATTGTATTTTTATTTTCTTTTTTGTTACAGAATACTTCAGAGAGTCATAGTTGTGCCAGAAGTCTCTTAATGGCAGATAGAATGCAAATAGTTGTGATTCTGTCTGAGTTCTTTAATTCCACATGGCATAAGGCAAATTGTGCAAGTAAGTAATTCTTTCATGTTCACATTGCAGTTATGGTTCAATAGTATAGAGTCAGATTTTAATGAACCTTGAAATTTTTGAATCTATGGAATACTTCTTATTACTATGTTTAATGAACTGTGATTAGCATCGGGGTTTATTAGTGGGAACCACTTGGGCACATACTGAAAGGCAGAAAAGTAGCAGTTACCAGCATGAGCTTTGAGTCAGAAGAGATCTGGGTTTGATTTTAAACTTTAGCACTTATTAGCCATAACGTACTAGCTGCCAGACCTTGGGCATGTAACTTTGCCTCTTGGGATTTCAGTTTCCTTATCTTTAAATTGATGATAATAATGGAATCTACGTTATACCATTGTCTTGAGGATTAAATGAGATCATTTGTGTAAAGTGCTTAACTCAGTACCTGACACATAGTTAATGTTCAAGAAATGTTAACTGTTTAGTAATAATTATGCTATTACTGAAAGATGCTAAAGTCTTCTCTTTACCTTTGCATGTAAAAGAAAACCCATTTCTTACATATGTAGTCATTGCTTATGAAATCATTTGCCTATAGAAATATATAAAAGAATAACCCAACAAAGAAAAGCTGGAGTTCATCACCATAAAACCAAGTATTATATGAAATGTTAAAGGGTCTTCTTTAAGAAGAAGAAAAAAAATAAAGTCTATAAAAATATGAACAATAAAATGGCAATAAATACATATTTATTAACAAATGAATCTAAAAAACACACAAAATAAATGAAGACGCAGAACAGAAACAGATTCATAGATACAGAGAACATTTTAACAGCTGCTAGATGGGAAGGGAGTTGGAGGAGATGGGTGAAAAAGGTGAAGGGATTAAGAAGAACAAATTGGTTGTTACGGAATAGTCATTGGGATGTAAAGTACAGCATAGGGAATATAGTCAGTAATATTCTAATAACCATGTATGGTGTTAGATGGGTATGAGATTTATCAGGTTGATCAATCACTTAGTAAGTTATATAATGTCTAATCATTGGGGTGAGCATCTGAAAGTAATATAATGTATGTCAACTATAATTGAAAAATGATTTAAAAAGAAATATGTAAGAGAATATAAGGGATATTTACTCTTTTATTGAAATGGAAGAAGGCAATCATATCACACTATAATTTTAAACAAATTGTGCCCAATCAGAAGTTTTTCTAGGATGTTATCATTTTGTATTGTAGGAGACCAAAATATACTACCCCAAAATATGACTATAAGAGACCAGATCATGCCACCCCAAAATATGCCCCTTTGGCATAAGGATTATTTTGAGCTAATTATTTTGAGAAACAGGAGAAGTTCTGAAAATAGTAGAAGTAACATTTTGTAAGGGAAATTTGTATTTATAAAATCTTCATTTGTGAGGATGTTTCTATATACACTGAGTGGCCAGATTATTATGACCACCCCATCAGTACTTTGTTGGGCCACCTTTTGCCTTCAATACTGCGGCGATTCTTCTTGGCATTGACTCCACGAGATGTTGAAAGGTGATGCGAGGAATCTGACACCATAATAGCACTGTCCAGTTCTGTGAGATTTGATGGCTGTGGAACCAGCTGCCTGATGGCTCTTTTAACTTTGTCCCACAAATGCTCAATTGGATTGAGATCTGGTGATTGTGGGGGCCACCTAAGCAAGGTAAAGTCTCCCTCATGTTCTTGAAAGCACTCCTGCACAATACAAGCAACGTGTCATGGCGCATTGTCTTGTTGGAAGAAGCCATCTCCATTGGGATACGCCACCAACATGATAGGATGAACTTGATCAGCAATGATAATTAGGTATGTTGAGCTATTCAGACATTGTTCTACACGAACTACAGGGCCCAAATTATGCCAGGAAAACATGCCCCAAACCATAACACTGCCCCCACCAGCTTGAAGGGTTGTACTCATGCATGTGGGGTGCATGCTTTCATGCTGTTTCCGCCAAATTCTCACTCTGCCATCTGCATGATGCAACTGGAAACATGATTCATCCGATCACATGACTTTTTTCCAGTGCTCAACTGTCCAATCCTTGTGTTCCTGTGCGAATTGGAGACATTTTATCTTGGTAACTGCAGACAGCAAAGGTGTTCGAACAGGTCTTCGGCTTCCATATCCCATACGATGCAGTGTACGGCTAATTTGCCTACAAACGTCAGGTGGTCATAATAATCTGTATCTATCTATCTGTCTGTCTGTCTGTCTGTCTATCTATCTATCTATACCACGTTCAAAGGCTGTTAAATCGAGTTGTTTACCCATATCTTCTACTGTCGTGGTAAACAACCTGCTTCCCTATTTATAATGGTCTGGCCCTCTAGCAACTTCAGTGCGAAATTATAGCTGATTTGCCTACAAACGTCAGGTGGTCATAATAATCTGACTACTCAGTGTATACCAGAAAGAGCTCAACTCTTTCAATTCGCATTACAAATAACATGGAAACTAGTTCTTGTGGAGAATGATTGCTAAGAAATAAAGAAAATATATCAACTAATTCTCCTGTGCAGAACTTTGAAGCTGTTAACAGAAGTGCATTGTGGACATAAGGATAATTTTGTTATTGAGATGCTTCTTGGTTGTCTTATGCACGTGACAGTTGAATAACTAGCAGAACGACCAGATTTGATGAGACCATGAATTGTTTTATGGTTAAGTGTTTTCGTTCTTCGGTTTCTTTCTTTTTCAACTTTATTGAGATATAATTGACATGTAACATTGTGTAAGTTTAAGGTATATAATGTGTTGATTTGATACACTTATATGTTGCAAATGATTACCACTGTAGTGTTATGTTAGGTAACACCTCCATCACATGACATAATTACCGTTTCTTTTTTTGTGGTGAGAACATTTAAGATTTAGTCTCTTAGCAACTTTCAAGTACTTAATCCAGTATTGTTAACTGTAATTACTACATCAGATTCCCAGAACTTTCTCATAATTGGAAGCTTGTATCCTTTGACCAACATCTCCCCATTTTTCCCATCCCCAACCCCTGGCAATCACAGTTGACTCTGTTTTTATGTATTCAGCTCACAGTTGACTCTGTATGTCAGGGTTTATTTCTGGACTCTTGATTCTCTTCCATTGATTTCTATTCCGGTGATAAGTGTCAATCTTCCCTAGTTGATCAAACTCCCAGGGAAGGGATTTATGACAATTGAGTTTCTTTTGGAGGATCTGTCTTTAGGCAGATAAGGGGAATCACAAAAAGCTGCTCTCGGCATCTGCTGTTTCAAGTGCCTTCAGCTCAAAATAATTCTTATGGCAAAGAGGTATATTTTAGAAAGGTATATGTTTTGATACCCTTCACTTATTATATCTTGATTCTTTACAAATCAATAATAAAATTTAATGGTTAACCTGAAGGTCAATTAACCAGAACCTCTTTTTCCCATATTTTATCTATATGGTAATATACTAAGCACTAGACTCACTCATTTGTATCTTATAATTTAAAATGTCTAGTTTTCATACTTACTAAACTTATGTTGTCCAGGTACAAAGTTCCCTTAGTTTATACCATATTTTCTGAAGCTTGCCCTATTTTTCAGAAATTGGTGATTGTCTCTATTTTCTCTATAAAACTAGTTTTGAAAAACAGCAGATATCTTTATGCAAATTCCTATTAGATGCCAAATACTTTACGAAAGATGTATAATTCCTGTTATGATAATTCAGTAGGTTTCCATGAAGGTCTTAACTTGAATTGTTAACACCCTTAAGAATACCTTTTGAGCTGATGCTTCAGCCCTCACTGAGAAAGAAGCTGTGCTAATGTGACCTTGATGAGGCTGCATTGATTATCTGAGATGAGGAAAATTCATAATGACCACTTCATTTAGTGCTTATAGGAAGCTTTATTATCATCAATATTCCTTAACATAATAATTTTAAAAATATATAGCCTCTTACTGTTTATAACTTCATGTTCCCAGTTCCTATAAAAAGATAAAAGGAATTTTACTGGAGTTCCTTTATTTTAAATCAGAAAGTCAGGGCTCTTTAATAATGAAGACATTTTTAGCCTCATTATATAAATGAATTTCTTTATGCTGTATAATGCCACTGTTTAATGATCACTGAAAAATTTGATGGTACTGCATTAATACAGTATATAACAAGATGTCCAGTCTATATAACTAACTTTTAATTTAATGTTCCAGTTATTTTAAGGGAAAAGGAATGGCCGTCAGTGAAGTAGAAGAGATTAATTTGTTGTTCAGAGAAGCTTCCTTTATAAATCACTTTTTTCTTTTGTTTGCCTTTTATAATTCTACAAATTTTTTATAAAGAAATTTTACATACTTTGTATGGAAGAAATGAAAGCATTGCTCTCAATTATTCATGTACTACTTTTGTAGACAACACAGGGATGGACACGCACTCATCTTTCCCTATATTATGTATGTCAGTTGCCATGACATGGCTTATTATAACACAGATTGCCATGGATGCAATTGTATTCCCTGTATAGGAAAACCTGTTCAATCTTATTTGCCCAATATACTAATATTTTGCATATTTGTTATTGTGTTTCTTTTTATTTATATGTACTCTGCCTCATGCTTAAAATGATTCAAGGCAACTTTGTGATGATGTTAAACCAGGATTAAGGGGGGAGGCTTATGTTATATCCATTTTAAAGAATTCAGTATGTGAACTTTTTGAAAGCTGACAGATGGAGTACAATTTTTAAAAAATATATTTTATTGATTTTTTTACAGAGAGGAAGGAAGAGGGATAGAGAGTTAGAAACATCGATGAGAGAGAAACATCGATCAGCCGCCTCCTGCACACCCCCTACTGGGGACGTGCCCGCAACAAAGGTACATGCCCTTGACCGGAATTGAACCTGGGACCCTTCAGTCCGCAGGCCGACGCTCTATCCACGGAGCCAAACCGGTTACGGCCAATTTTTAAATAGTAAAGAAAATGTGGCATAATTAAGAAGATACTTAATTGAGGGTCTAGAACAGCCGTGGGCAAACTACAGCCCGCAGGCTGGATCCGGCCGTTTGAAATGAATAAAACTAAAAAAAAAAAAAGACCGTACCCTTTTATGTAATGATGTTTACTTTGAATTTATATTAGTTCACACAAACACTCCATCCATGCTTTTGTTCCGGCCCTCCGGTCCAGTTTAAGAACCCATTGTGGCCCTCGAGTCAAAAAGTTTGCCCACTCCTGGTCTAGAAGGTATATTTTATATTTCAATGCCTTACTAATTTGATGTATGATTCCCCCGTGTACCACTTTGTTTTCTCTGGTTATTTGCTAATCTATGAAGTGATCCCTCAGATTTTTAAATGATAATGTGAACAGTTAGAAAGGAACTCACATTCTTGAGAAGAAAAGGCTGCAGGGAATATAGATAGGTACATGAGTTGAGAGAAGGAAAGACTGTAGAAATAGGTTCACTAGCAGGGTCTTATGTACACAAGGTGCAGACCAACCCATGTACCTAGGGGATTGTGTGAGGGGTGAATGGGGCCCAGTTCCAGCTCAGCCTCTGGAAGCAGGCGTGTTGGTGGGGTTTTGTTTGTTTGTTTGTTTTTTGGTAATTAGTTTACCCAGAGGGGATGTCTTTTTAAAATTTGCACAAAGAAGTCTTAATTGCTATTGCTGCCCCATTCACCAGGTTTAGGTTTGTATCTCAGGCACCAACACTGATCATTTGGTAGTGACCGAATCTCTGCATCGTGTAAGACATCTATGGGCAGTGGAGGGAGGAATGTGGCAGGTGTTTTTTGACTCTGAGTATTGAACTTTAATGGTTAGAATTTATATGTAAATATTTAATTATTTTTTAATGTTTGAAGGTACAGGCTCAGGAATCAGACTGAGTAGAAATTTCGTTTTCACTTAACAGTTTTGTGACTTTGGGCAACTTCCTTAATTCCTCTAAGCCCCAGTTCCTTATTTAGAAAATGGAGATAATGATAGTTCTTGCCTCATGGGATTGTTGTAAGAATGAAATGGAAAAAAAAGTGTTTAAAGCACAAGCATAGCACAAGTACTCAGTTAATGTTAGCTTTCATTGTAATGATTATTGTTTATCATACTACATGCATATCTCATAGTGTGTCATATCCTAGTGTCTACTGTATGGAAGAAAAAAATCTTTTTCCTCTGTTTTAGGTTTTCTGGGTGAGACTCTGCAAATTAGACTGGCCAAAAACAGGTTAACAAGAGAAAAACAAGCAGAAGTTTTTAACATATGCATTGCACTTGTATACATGGCAGCCCCCAATGATGAGTAACCCAAAGGGATGGTTAGAATTTGGGTTTATATGCCATCGTAGGCTAATGAAAGAAAAGGGACTTGGGGCTTCTGGGTGGAGGAGACAAGTTATGGGAGGGTGACCAGGAAAGGTATGGTAAACAAGGGTTGTATAGTAAGGCTCGTCACAGAGATTGAAGTTAGTGCCTCTCCATTGGTAAGAGTTGTTGAGTCCTCTTCTTCCTTTTACATGATAGGCAAACATCTTTGCAAATGGAAATTTCCTTCATAAATATTTACAAAATGCAAACTTGTGCCCTGCTTTTGGAGTTTTCTTGCATCTGCTGGTTCTCAGTGGCCTTTAGCTCAAAATAATACATATGCTATAGAGGCTTATTTTGAGGTGGCATAGTCTGGTCCCCTTCACTGCCTACTCAGTCTCTATTATCCATTGAATTCTTTTCATTTGCATTGCCACCTTTCTCTTGGATAATTGCAATAGCCTGCTATTCTGTCTCTCCATTCCCAGTTGAGAGCTATCATAATAGGTGGCCCTGCGGGGGTATATAATACAGCTACCAGTTGAAATTAAGGGGGACAAGAGTGGGGTTGATTGCTACAGAATAGAAAACATTGGGAATATCCTTTGTAGAGTAATTGGTAGGGTATCTATAAGGATTGTTTTGTGAATTAGAATTGAGTTCGTTTACTCTAACTTTAGAATTTTCTAAAATAATATTCTACAACCAGAATTGGAGTCAAGAAAGTAAATGGAGTCTGTCCAGGATTGAAAACGTTTGTATGTGGAATGCAAAGAGGATCAGGATTCTAGGAGGGTGAGATTGAAACTGCTGACCATGAGTTCTAGGATGTGAAGCTAGGCACTTGAACCTACCAGACAAGAGGGTAAACTGAGAACACGGAGAGGTAAAAACAAAGTGAGGATAAAGAATAGGTTTATTGAAGAAGGGAGAATAGGTAAATTGGGCTACATTCAACATAGAAAACAGTGAAAAGGAATGAACTTGAGCTAATGCTAAGCAAGTTGCAGAGGAATATCATTTATGTGAGATTTTTTAAGACGTGTAAACAGTTCTGTTTTTTCTCCCCCATGCTTTACCATACTTGAAGTCTCTTTATCAGTATGTCAGGCAAAATTCCCACCAGCTTGTTTCTCTTGTCTCCCAAAGGGCATATGAAAAAATGTTACCCTGTTAGATGCAACAAATGACCCACTAATGATGATGAGACACAGACCTACTAAATTCGATACAGAAAAGGATAAAAAAGCAGATGAATTTAGGAAAAAATAATGCAGGATAAACAGTCTTATACCTAAACAGCACTAAATCCTACTAAGGCAGCATTTGATAACTGATGTTCATGATTAAGACGTGCCGACAAAAATTGATTGGTATATTGTTTTTATAAAGCAAGGAGAATATGTGATTATTTTAAGATTTTCATGAAAATGGTTATGATATAAAAAATAACTTTTGGAAACTAAAAGGGGTAAACTTTATGTATATGGGAAATTCCCTTATATGGAACACTTCAAGCTTGTTTAAATAAAGAATTACTATAGTGTGAAACAGAAGATGGTAGCTTGAGGGAGAGAAATGGAAATATATAATTGTTGCTTGAGATATATTAATATACTTTTTTGCCTGTTTTTTCTTGACAGATTGTTTAACGAACAAAAGTGAAGAATTATCAATTAGCACGTTAAACTTCCTCAATCAATTTAATAACACCTTGACCTGCTTTGAGCATAACCTTCAGGTATTTTATATCTGATACTTGAAATTAAAATGAATAAAAAATAATTCCAACTCTTATGGCATTAATCTATACACACAATGTAGAGAAGTTAGCGGACCTGGATGTCTGCTGAATTTTTCCATTACTAGCCCTTAGGCAAATTACAGAAACTTTAGTTTTCTTTTTTATACCTTAGGGATAGCAAGATCTACCCAGCCTACCTTCAAGTATTTTGTAGTGAGGACCCAGTGAGACACTGAACATGAACACATTAACTGAGACCTGTGATTGTTTAACTTACTAGTAAACGTAATGTTCTGTCGGACAGTAATTTACTTTGCCTTTGTGCAGTACGGTATTTTGCAATGCATATGATTCTGTGTGTTTATAGGAAGCTTATTCTTTGCGTCAGTATTCACTTACATATATTTTACCTACTTAAAAAGGCACTGTTTAGTAGGTAACTTTGAGTATTGAATTAATAATATAAAAGGTAGCCTTCAAGAAACCTACCCTAGTGGTTTTCAGTTTGTCCAACTCTGATCTCTGAATGTTGGTATTGGAACCTCCTTGGTGGTGGTGAGGATGAGATTGGAACTCTGATAAAATTATAGTTTTGAAACTCCCTTAACAAATAAATCATCCCCACAAGTAGATGTGAACATATTTAGGATATAGATATGTATGATTTCCTCATGATAACACAGAATTATGAATTTTCCTGACAATAATAAAAACTGTTCGGAAGGATGTTAGTAGATAGCCTTTGTACTAATAAGGTTGGGAAATGCTTTACTACAGGACTTCACAATTATAGTGGAGTAATGTGTGTTGTAAAACTCTAAATTGTAATTTTTGTATATCAAACCTATTTAGCCAGAAACTCTTTACTTTAAGAGATTAGTATTCTGATGAATGCATTTTAGGGAAATTAGCATTTCTCCTGGAATGTTAGTTGCAAATATTTTTCCTAGTTTGTTTTTTGTCTTTTTATTGTGCTTTTCTTTTTGTTATGAATAAATTTTAATTTTTATGTTAGATTTATAAAAAATATTTAATGGTTTGCAGATTTTGTGTCACACTAGAAGGCCTTTTCCCACTTTGAGATTATTTTTTAAAATTCTCTTATGATTTATTTTAGTATCTTTGTGGTTTTTATTGCTATGTTAAAATATATGTGCATTTAAAATTTTAATATAAATGCCTAAATTACACTCTCCCATCAAGGGTCTGTGCTCAATTTTTGATTGAACGCTTTTAGCTAAATGCACAGTTGTTCTGTGAAAAAGAGGCAATGGGCCATTTCTTTTTTTTTTTTTTTTTAAATATATTTTATTGATTTTTTACAGAGAGGAAGGGAGAGAGATAGAGAGTTAGAAACATCGATGAGAGAGAAACATCGACCAGCTGCCTCCTGCACATCTCCCACTGGGGATGTGCCCGCAACCCAGGTACATGCCCTTGACCAGAATCGAACCTGGGACCTTCCAGTCCGCAGGCTGACGCTCTGTCCACTGAGCCAAACCGGTTTCGGCAATGGGCCATTTCTTGTGACAGAACTAGAGTCTTAGTTTCTCTGTCAAATAGATGGTGAGGCTAACGTTGTGGGGGCTATATCATGTTACATCCTCTTATTATTCCTTTCTCTTTCATTCTGATATTCAGTTAACATAGCATTTCTCCAGGCCACAAGGTGAAGAATAAAGTGAACTGACTGTTTAGAAAACACAGCATTAATCCTAAGTAAAAAAGACTGAGATTCACTAACATACTATCTTATATGTTATATCCATTACCTTCATTTTAGGTTAAAGAATTCTTTTTGTTGAGTAGAAAGGCCTGGATTACAAACCTTGGGGTAAGAGGATCATGTGGGATGTAGTTTTAGTGACTTTTCCTTTCCCATTAATAAAGTCCTGTCTGTTGACGTCAACATAGGCAAGCTCATATTTGATTTATGCGGTGAAAGTAGGATACATAAGAGCAAATATGTAAAATGGTAAGATAATTTAGGAAATTTTTGTTGTCTTCAGTTAACAGAGGGTAGTGCAGTAGTTTTCAGAATTTAGAGGTAACTGGAAAGTGCCAAAATATTTTGCTATGTGCTTTACATGCCAGGTTTCTAATCCTTGGGACCTATAATACAGGTAGTGTAGTCCTCCATTGTAGATGATAAAACCGAGGCTCAGAGTGACTTAGCGACCTGCCCAACATCATAGCTCAGCACTTACCATACTCTGTTATTTCCTGTTTTCTAGGAGGGCAAATAGCTTACATTAAAGAGATATAATGTTTATTGTATGTATTGTATGTGCCTTTGACATTTTAGGAGAGCATACACGGTCTTCTGCAGTTAAGAAATTATTCAGAAGTATGCAAAAACTGTCGCAATGCGTACAAAACTCTGAGTAGTATGTACAGTGAAATGCAAAAAAGGAATGAACATGAGAATAAGGCTGAACCTGGAACACATTTATGCATTGATGTGGAAGATGCAGTAAGTACTTTGCTTAATAAGATACATATTTTACAGTGTTGTTGAATATGCCTTCAGTATTATTACCCCTTTCAGAGGTATATTGGAATCTTCATATTTTGTCTTCAACCAGAAATAACTAATTATAAAGTAGTAAAGTTTTAGAATATCCTTATCTGTCAAACTAAAATGGAAATCAATCAGATCTTCATAACTGAGTTGATACTTTGGTACATTTCGATTTTTAAGTTTAATAATTTGTATCATTTTCTGAGTTGTGTGGGCTTTGTTATGTGTTTACATTTCAGTTTCTTATTCATGTGTTGCTGATTCAATAAGTTTTGCTGTCATGTGTTTCTGAAGCCATTCCTCAATTATTTCCTATCCCATTGCTTTATTTCTTTATATCTATTACTATCTGAAAATTTTCTTTGTTTACTTATTTATAGTCTGTCTTCCCCCACTAAAGTATAAGCCACATGAGGATAAAAGGACCTCATGCCCCTTTTTGTTTTCTGTTTAGTATTTAGAACAGGGTCTGGCATATAACAGGCCCTTAGTAATATGTATCGATGGAATGAATGGTCAACAAAAAAGCTTTTTCTCCATTGTATGGCCTGCCTTTTCATGGGGCACCACAAGATGGCGATCATGCCTTTTTATGGGAATATGATGTCTGAGTATTGAGGCATAGAGAACTCAGGGTCAAAATTAATAAACTTAATGGTTGAGAATGATGAATATGAATTATCATAGCAGCCCAGAGTTAACAATAGTGGATCAATAATATTCAGAATGGCAAAAAGCATTTCAAATAGATGCACCCTGGGGATTTTTGTGGGGTTTTTTTACTGCTTTATTACCAATGTCTAGAATAGTACCTGATTTCTTTCCTTTTTTTGTTTTAATATATATTTTTATTGATTTCAGAGAGGAAGGGAGAGGGGAAGAGAGATAGAAACATCAGTGATGAGAGAGAATCATTGATTGCTGCCTCCTGCACGCTCCCTACTGGGGATCGAGCCTGCAACCCAGGCATGTGCCTTTGACCAAAATCGAACCCAGGACTCTTCAGTCCCATAGGCCGATGCTCTATCCACTGAGCAAAACTGGCTAGGACAGTACCTGGTTTCTTGTAGACTCAATAAGTAATAAATATATGTTTTTAAAACAATAGTCTATTTCACTGTTTTTAAAATAAAGAAGAAAAATGAATATTGGTTCTGTGACATAAGTGGAATTACACAAGAAATCAACATGACCACCTATTTTAGAACACCCTTCTTGCAATAAGCAAAACTTACAGTAAACATACAATGTATTATTTGTAAACCGTACCTCAAGTAAACAAAATCCAGAGAAGAACAGTTTTCTATATTAAATTTGATAATTTCCTTGTATTATCAGACTGACAGAAATCAAGAGCTCAGTGAAAGTAAGATATTGCTGCCCTTAACTTGTATCTATTGTATGCTACTAAATAAGATACTAATATTGTCTAAGAAAGTTTCCATGACTCATTGGGTATTATGTACTTAAATATATTTGCCATGAGTATGAACCTTTCATATATCTCAGATAAAATATTAGGCATTTCATAAACAGAGAAGCCCTATAAAGTTGATATTTTTATTTTCATCTAAAAATATTGCAACTAGATTAGAGATTACATATGTAACAGGAAAAAAAAATCTGTGAGTCTCTCCCCGCTCCATTCCCCACATTTTATTGAGGTATAATTGACAAAATTATAATATAATTAAAGTGTATAACGTGATGATTTGACATGTATACACTGTGAAAGGATTCCCACAGTCGAGTTAATTTACACATCCATCACATCATATAGTTACCCTTTTAAATCTTTTTTAATGGATGAAGCATGGTCTTACTATATTCTTATTGACACAAGTTCTCTGTGTCAACTCTGTGAAAGGTCAACATTATTTGGACATTAGGACATTATTTTGGACATAAAGGTTAACATTATGAATTTAGAATATGAAATTTTTGTATGGATATAAATTTATACAATGACTAACTAATTGTGAACCACCTTATTTCCTGGCAAAAGATATTGTACTCAACGATCCATAGATTTATTTTACCATGTATATTTAGTCTAAATTCTAAGTGTTTGTTTAGTTATTAACAAAATAATTGTATGAAATTGAAGACAAACTAAATATAAAATAGAGTAATATTATTTGTTATTTTTCCAGATGAACATTACTCGAAAACTTTGGAGTCGAACTTTCAATTGTTCGGTCCCTTGCAGTGATACTGTGCCTGTAATCGCTGTTTCTGTGTTCATCCTTTTTCTACCTGTGGTCTTCTACCTTAGTAGCTTTCTTCACTCAGAACAAAAGAAACGAAAACTCATTCAACGTAAGTGTCTTTTTATAATTGTTCATTTATTTAGTTAAAAAACTGTATTTTAAAAATTTAGGCCTGGCCTGGCCAGCATGGCTCAGTGGTTGAACATTGACCTATGAACCAAGTGGTCCCAGCTTGATTCCCAATCAGGACACACGCCCAGGTTGTGTGTTTGATCCCCAGTAGGGGGCATGCAGGAAGCAGCCAATAAATTATTCTCTCTCATCGTTGATGTTTCTCTCTCTCCCTGTCCTTTCCTCTCTGAAATCAATAAAAATATATTTTAAAAATAAAAATTTAGGCCTGTTTTAAAAATGATATATACTCTGAGAACTCAAAGTTTATTAGCCTTAGACAATTCTTTACTTCCAATTTCACAATTATGCTTACTAATGAAAGAGATGTATAAGAATTTATAAGTGCAGATCATCAAAAGTCAACATACAGTATCTTTCAGATGCTTTAACTGAAAAAGCTAGATTACGTGGAATAGGTTGGCAACAGCGGAGAAATAAGCAACAAAGATGTTGAAGACCTGAAATGGCCACAATGGGGAGACAGAGACAGCTCTTAGACCCACTGGAGCCATGGCAGAAGCACCTGAAAGTGCAGCTGGCAAGGATAAATGATAGCTTACACACAATTTATTTCTGAACAAATTGAAATTGCAGTTGCAAGAACATTACTTGACATATAGCATGTGCTCGATACAAATTAATACCTTTCCTTTGTTCCCATCAAATAGGGCAGAGCAGAAAAAGCACTAACTAGAAGATCCCATTTAGCTGAAGGAAAATGCCTCTAAGTCTCTTGAGATGCTTGTTTATTTTCAGAATGAAAGTAAGAGCTTCTTGTTTAGTAATTTTAGTTTATAAAAAGAAAATGTTTTTTGGAGAAAAAAGTTAGGCCTCCCCCCCCCCTATACACTATTCTACCACCCCCTTTACCCCCTTTTCCTCTGGTAATCTCCATACTATTGTCTGTGCCTATGAACTGAAGTATTATTTTTTTTAATCCTCACCCGAGGACATTTTTTCCTATTAATTTTTAGGAGAAAGAGAGGAGAGAGAGAGAGAGAGAGAGAGAGAGAGAGAGAGAGAGAGAGAGAGAGAGAGAAAAGCATGGAAGTGAGAGACATCAATTGGTTGCCTCCCACAGGTGCCCCCACTAGGGCTGGGGATCAAACCTGCAACCGAGGTACATGCCCTTGACTGAAAATTTAACCCTCGACCCTTCGGGCCGACTCTCTCAATCAACTACTGAGCCAAACCGGCCACGGCTGAACTGAATTCTTTTAAGAGAAATTTATATTTGGATTTCTAACTTAGACTTTTGAATATGTAATTTTATTATACTTTATAGCACTTCCATTTGTGAGTACTTTCACCTATATTACATATTTAAGATTGTGATGTTCAATATGATTTAACTTATGTCTTTTTTACTTGGTACTGCTTCTAACAAAGTTATGTTTGATAGAAAAAAATAGACTTAGGTTTTAATTCTTAGAAGATTGAACCTATTCTGATTCAAATATAGAATTAATAGATGGGTACTATATTTTTAAAAAAATACTATAGTTTACATTAAAATAATGAATAATAATATTTAGAGAATTAAGTTTAAGTTAATACTTTTGATTTATATAGCCAAACGTCTCAAATCCAGTACCAGCTTTGCAAACTTTCAAGAAAATTCAAACTGAAACCTACAGAATGGAGAATTAACATCATATCCCATGGATGAATGGTGAAAGATACAGCTTGGTCCAAAAGAAGATAAAGTTCTTAAGAAATTTAAGGACTTCTGATTTATTTTAAAAAATAAGAATTTTTGGTTTTTCTTTCCTTTTCCACCCCCTTTTAAAGGTTTTGGGTATTTTTAATTTACAGGCATAGCAATGTTGTCTATTTTAAAGTCTATTTATTATAATAACAAAATATGCAAGGACAATCTTTGTTTTATTTTGTAGGCATATTACTATTTGTGACTTCTGGTATCTTATTAACAATATCTCAAGTAGCAAAGTTTTTGAAAACCGACATTTAAAAATTAATCAGTTATAGCAAAGACTTTGAAAAAGAAATATACTTGCCAAAAAGTAGCAGATCCAAAGATTAATTTACATTACCATGGCAGTATTATTGTTACTTATATATTAAATATGTCATGTTATAAATAATAAGTAATTCAGTCTCTAGTTTTCTTAAAGTCATTTTTGAAACCACTAATTATAGACCTCCCTAACAATTTTTAAAAGTGGAAAGACCCATTACATTTATCTTTGTAAAAAGATTTATGGTAACTGGTTTCTTACTTGACTTTTATAAATACTATTTTACATCTTATTTTTGCCTTTATTTCATAAGTAATTTGAAATCATTGGACTGCTTTATTATATTCAGGGCAAGATGGATTCTTTTTATACCAGGGATTTTGCATTGTGAATTACATTAAGTTGTTTGGCAATTTATAATTTATTACTACTTTAAGTCAAATGTAGCATTATCACACTGTATTTAAATTGTGACTTTTTAATGGAGATTTTCTTAGGATATTTGGGGATTTTTGGAAGGGAGATACTGGAGGAGTAAAAAGAAGTGTAAGATTCAGACAATAGACAGGGACCTGTGGGGATGCTCACAATAGGATTACTAAATGGTTTATACTAGGGGCATGAGTCAGAATGAGCTGATACAGAAAGCAGTTAAGATGATGCTTATTTTTTCTAAATTATTTAAATCAGATAAAAGTGATATGATTGATATGAAGTCAAATACTTCACTCTCAGAAAACATTCTATTTGGAATGTTTCTGTCTTTTTTAAAAAGCTTCATTTCTGAGTTGTTTACAATTTTTCCCCTCAGGTTTTTAGTGTTAGGTATTTCATTTGTTAATTCCTAGTTACTTTCTTGGTGGAAACAGGCTTTGTATTAAAATGAGTTTGGTTAAATGTTACAAGAATTTGAATATCTTTGTGTACTGTAAAATACTCTATAAGCGAGACAAGAAGGTGTTTTTGTTTTTAAATGTTTACCGTATAGGCAGAGGGAAAGAAAAGGCTCATTCTTGGATATGTAACATATCCACAAGCTGTAACTGTCTAGTCTGCTGTGATCCATTAAAAATGTGCTGGGTTTGTTCTGTTGTTACTGTTCCCGCTGCTGATACTAATAGCACTATTATGATTTGAAGCATATAGTTGAGGGCCATTGAAAGCAATCTTTCATTAATGCAGATAAACCAGTTTACATGTGCAAAGGTACAGAATGGCATATTCGATTCTATAAGTAGTGACTCGGAGCACTTTTGAATATTATGTATTTCTAAAAACCATCGCTTTTGGAAATGTTTGCTAATAAGCACTTTAAAAAAGAAAAGGCAGCCTTTACTATTTTTCTGGTTGAATCATTGCTCTTTAGAAGTTGCATCAGAAAGAGATGTATTAAGTATTAAGTACTATACTAAAGTGTGTAAATATTTCATTTTTTAGTCATATTGAAAAATTCTTTGCATAGTTCTGAATTCTTAGACACATAGCATTTGTGTGTACAAGAACATCTTTAGTTTTTTTGACACTTTGAAATAAACAAAGTAGCTTAAGGAAATTGCAGTGCCATATTTGATTTTTAAAAATTTCTTTTTAAAATTTGAGCTGTAATTAAACATCACATTTCAGTTTTTCAGGTATTGAGTTTAAATATCTACTTTAAAGTACCATCTATCTTATAATTTTGCTGCAAATAAAAATGTACTTTTGGATTTTGTGTTGTTGTTGGATTTGAGAAGTAGGAATAGCATCTGCTACCTTAAAGTGTAACTCTAAATCAATAAATAACACCAGGGCATAGTTGGTAAATAGTACTTCCAATGGGACCAGTATTTTGATTGCTTTAAAAAATACCTTTTTGTTGATTTTAGAGAGAGAGGAAGGGAGAGGGAGAGAGAGATAGAAACATTAATGAGAGAAACATCAAAATCGATTGGCTGACCCTGACCAGTTTGGCTCAGTGGATAGAGCGTCGGCCTGCGGACTGAAGGGTCCCAGGTTCGATTCTGGTCAAGGGCATGTACCTTGGTTGCGGGCACATCCCCAGTGGGGGGCGTGCAGGAAGCAGCTGATCGATGTTTCTCTCTCATCAATGTTTCTAACTCTCTATCCCTCTCCCTTCCTCTCTGTAAAAAAAATCAATAAAATATATTTTTTAAAAAAAATTGATTGGCTGCCTCCTGCACCCCCCTTGTTGGGGATTGAGGCTGAAACCCAGGCATGTGCCTTGACTGGGAGAACTGGGACCTCTTGGTACATGAAAAGATGCTCAACCATTGAGCCACACTGGCCAGGCAGAACCAGTATTTTGTAATGTTTTATGGATGAGCTCTACTTTTTACTGCAATATCTACACTAATAAAAGAGAAACATGCAAATTGGTGTCACTCTGCTATGCCCACCAGCCAATCAGGATGAGTATGCAAATTAACCCAACAAAGATGGCGGTTAATTTGCATATGCAGGTGCGGAGCGAATACTGAAGGCTCTGGCCTGAGCGAAGACTGAAGACTGAAGAAGACGACTGAAGACTGAAGAGGCTTGGCTTCTCCGCTGCTGCCAGAGCGAAGGCCTGGGTCCCGGGTGCCGGGAAACCTGGTGCCGGCAGCCAGGGGAAGGAAGGCCTATTGCACGAATCTCTTCGTGCAGCGGGCCTCTAGTACTCCTTATAAAATGAAATGTTTTCCCAGAACAACATTGAAGTTGGGTTGCATTTCTGACCCAACTACAGGTAAATAATAGGTATCACCAGCAATGAATTGTGAATGCAAAAATATAGTAGTAACCTATGTAGCACTTTATTTATTTATTTTTTATTTTTTCACATTCCATATTAGTCTGTATTAGTTTCAGGTGTACAACATAGTGGTTAGACAATCATACACTTTACAGAGTGGTCCCCCTGATATTTCAAGTACTCCCCCCCCCCCCGGCCTGTACATAGCTATTACAATATTATTTTACCCCCATTGACCTCTCCCTAGCCACTCCCACCCCCCAGCACATGCCCTCACCCCCCCTAGTGTCTGTGTCCATTGGTAATGATTATATGCATGCATACAAGTCATTTGGTTGATATCTTATCCCCACCCCCACCCTCCCTGCCCCTGCCTTCTCTCTGAGGTTTGACAGCTAGTTCGATGGTTCTCTGTGTCTGGATCTATTTTTGTTCATCAGTTTATGTTCATTATATTCCACAAATGAGTGATATCATGTGGTATTTATCTTTCTTTGACTGGCTTATTTCGCTTAGCATAATGCTCTCCAGGCCCATCCATGCTGTTGCAAATGATAAGAATTCCTTCTTTTTTATAGCAGCGTAGTATTCCATTGTGTAGATGTATCATAATATTTTTTTTTTTTTTTTTTTTTTTTTAAATATATATTTTATTGATTTTTTACAGAGAGGAAGGGAGAGAGATAGAGAGTTAGAAACATCGATGAGAGAGAAACATCGATCAGCTGCCTCCTGCACATCTCCCACTGGGAATGTGCCCGCAACCCAGGTACATGCCCTTGACCGGAATCGAACCTGGGACCTTTCAGTCCGCAGGCCGACGCTCTATCCACTGAGCCAAACCGGTTTTGGCAATATTTTAATCCATTTGTCTGATGATGGGCACTTAGGCTGTTTCCAAATCTTAGATATTGTAAACTGTGCTGCTATGAACATAGGGGTGCATATATCCTTTTTGATTGGTATTTCTGGTTTCTTGGGCTATATTCCTAGAAGTGGGATCACTGGGTCGAATGGGAGTTCCATTTTTAACTTTTTGAGGAAACTCCATATTGTTCTCCACAGTGGCTGCACCAGTCTGCATTTCCACCAGCAGTGCACGAGGGTTCCTTTTTCTCCGCATCCTCGCCAGCACTTGTTTGTTGATTTGTTGATGATAGCCATCCTGATAGGTGTGAGATGGTACCTCATTGTCGTTTTGGTTTGTATCTCTCGGATGATTAGTGACTTTGAGCATGTTTTCATATGTCTCTTGGCCTTCTGTATGTCCTCTTTCGAAAAGTGTCTATTTAGATCCTTTGCCCATTTTTTGATTGGATTGTTTGTCTTCCTTTTGTTAAGTTGTATGAGTTCCCTGCAAATTTTGGAGATTAAACCCTTATCGGAGATAACATTGGCATATATTTTCTCCCATGCAGTGGATTTTCTTATTTTGTTGATGGTTTCTTTTGCTGTGCAGAACCTTTTATTTTGATGTAGTCCTATTTGTTTATTTTCTCCTTATTTTCCATTGCCCTAGGAGCTGTATAGGTGAAGATACTGCTACAACATATGTCTGATATTTTGTTGCCTGTGGTTTCCTTTAAGATTTTTATGGTTTCCCGTCTTAACGTTTAAGTCCTTTATCCATTTTGAGTTTATTTTTGTGTATGGTGTAAGTTGGTGGTCAGTTTCATCTTTTTTGCATGTATCTGTCCAATTTTCCGAACACCATTTATTGAAGGGACTGTCTTGACTCCATGGTTTGCTCTTGCCTCCTTTGTCAAATATTAATTGAGCATAATGGCTTGGGTCAATTTCTGGGTTCTCTGTTCTGTTCCATTGGTCTATATGTCTGTTCTTGTGCCAATACCAGGCAGTTTTGAGGACAATGGCTTGATATCTGGCATTGAGATCCCTCCTATTTTGTTCTTTCTCAGGATTGCTGCATCTATTTTTTTTTTTATTCCATATGAATTTCTGGAGAGTTTGTTTTAGGTCTGTGAAATATGCCATTGGTATTTTAATAGGATTACATTGAATCTGTAGATTGTTTTGGGTAGTATGGACATTTTAATGATGTTGATTCTATTAATCCATGAACACGGTATATTCTTCTATTTGTTTATGTCTTCCTCTATCTCTTTTTTTCAATGTCCTGTAGTTTTCCAAATACAGGTCTTTTACTTCCTTAGTTAAGTTTATTCCTAGGTATCTTAATTTTTTTTGTTGCATTAGTAAATGGGATTGTTTTTTTAATTTCTCTTTCTGTATGTTCATTATTGGTTTATAAAAAAACAATAGATTTCTGGGTGTTAATTTTGTATCCTCCTACATTGCTGAATTTATTTATTAAGTCTAATAGTTTAAAACTTCCAGCAAACAAAAGCCCTGGGCCAGACAGCTTCACAGGGGAGTTTTACCAAACATTCAAAGAAGAACTAAAACCTATCCTTCTCAGACTATCCAAAAAATTTAAGAGGAAGGAATACTTCCAAGCTCTTTCTATGAAACCTACATTTCCCTAATCCCAAAACCAGATAAGGACACTACAAAGAAAGAGAATTACAGGCCAATATCTCTGATGAACATAGATGCCAAAATCCTCAACAAAATCCTAGCAAATAGAATCCAGCATTACATTATGAAGATCATACACTATGACCAAGTGGGATTTATTCCGGGGATGCAAGGATGGTACAATATCCACAAATTCAATAAATGTGATACATCCCATAAACAAACAGAGATAAAAGTCACATAGTCATATCAATTGATGCAGAAAAAGCATTTGACAAAATCCAACATCCTTTCTTGATAAAAACCCTCAGCAAAGTGGGAATAGAACAGTCATACGTCAGCATAATAAAAGTCTCATATGACAGACCTACAGCCAACATCATACTCAATGGGCAAAAACTAAAACCATTTCCCCTAAGAACAGAAACAAGACAAGGTTGCCCACTCTCACCACTCCTGTTCGACATAGTAGTGGAAGTGCTAGCCATACCAATTAGACAAGAAGAAATTAAAGGCATCCAAATTGGAAAAGAAGTAAAACTGTCATTTGCAGATAACATAATATTGTACATAGAAAACCCTAAAGATTCCTATGTAGCATTTTAAAATGGAAAAAATTATGTTCTAAGTCTTTTATAGTTTCTGTCTCTCTGCTGAAATTCCCATCGGTTTTTGCTTGCTGTCCATCCATTCCACTAGATTCTTTAGAAATTTAATCACAGTTATTTTACTTATTTATTTTTAACATGTCATTTTATTGGAACTACCTTTTTTTGTTTGTTTGTTTTGTTCATCCTCACCCAAGAATATTTTTCCATTGATTTTTAGGGAGAGTGGAAGAGAGAGAGGGAAAGACAGAGAGAAACATCGATGTGAGAGAAACACATCGACTGGTTGCCTCCTGCACATGCCCAACCAGGGAGGAGCCTGCAACCGAGGTACATGCCCTTGACCGGAATCGAACCCGGGATCTGTTGGTCCGCAGGCCAACGTTCTATCCACTTAGCCAACCCAGCTAGGGCTAATCACAGTTATTTTAATTTTTTGATAGAGAAAGAGAGAGAAACATCAACACGAGAGAGCATTGATCTGCCTCCCACAAGTGCCCCAACTGGGGATTGAACCCGCAACCCAGGCATGTGCCCTGACTGGGAATTGCACCTGCGACCTTTTGGTGCACAGGAGGACACTCCAACGAACTGAGCCACACAGCCAGGGCAATCAACAGTTATTTTAAAGTTCCTATTGGATAGTATCAATATCTGGGCCACCTCTAGATCTAGTTCCGTTGACTACTTTATCTCTTGATAATGGGCCATTGTCATTTTTCCTTGCTTTTTAATGTATCTTGTAATTTGTGATTGAATGTCAGACATTGCATTTGAAAAAAACAGAAGAAACTGGTATAAATAGTATATATATACCTACAAATGGGCAAATCTCTCCTTCTATTAGCCATTAATGTCGGGGGGGACCAGGTAACTATCTGTATTTGAGTTTTATTGCTGACCTTCAATATAACACAGATTTCAAATTTCTCCAGTGGTGGGCTGCTGCTACTTTATGTTTAGTGTGTGGAATGCCAGAGCTTTCCTCAGTGTTCCTGCTTCACCCTCAGCTTTCAGCTGACTGTACATCTATACAAAAGTGCGATCTCTCACTTATCCTACCTACCTCCTAGCTGTAAAGATCTGTTGCTTGTTTCTTTGTGCAAGACTTGTAGTTGGGGCCGCAGTCTCTTGCAGTCCCTGTGCTCTTAACTAGTTAACTGCTACACATCCAAAACAGAAACCATCCCCACACACCATGATATTTTGAATTTAATTTAAAAAATCAACTTGCAATGAATATTATAAAAATAAATATATTACTCACAGTCGGGTGTACTTGGAGTGCGGGTGAATTTCCCGCCAAAATATAAGATGGCTCTGTCTTTTGGTTTTGTTCCATCCACCAAAAGGGTGGATTACAAACAAATATTTGGTAATACGCAGTTACAATCGGCCCGAGTTTACACGTTTCCCGCACTCCACCGCAAATCTATATGAACCGAGTTAAAGACGGCTCCCGCGGAGTACGCGCAATTCACGCGAGCCGACTTAACTCGTTTCCCGCACTCCAAGTGGTGTTCTTAAATATTTTCAGCTGAAAATTCTCACGAAAAATGATTTTACAGTTGGTCAGGGCTGCCATTTAGGGAAAACATGGCGTGTGGGAAAGGTCCGCCGCTTGCGTCTACAGACGCTTATAGCGTACAGTGGGTTAAACTTTAAGTGTGGGCCTTCCTCTCCTTGTGGCAGTAGACTCTGCATTGTAATGGGGGTCTTGAGTGAGTTCCCTGTTCCTCTCATAGGCAGCAGAACAGTATCAGTGCAGGATCCTGGTCACAAGTGGGGTGACTCCTGCGCCCCTCCACCACCACAGCCAACCTTTTCCTGGCACCAGGGGACAGGAAGGTTTTGTGCCACTCCTCTAAATGTTAAGAGATAAAACAACAACAACAACATGAGATTGATAACTTTGGAAAACATAAAAAAGGAATCAAGTCCCCAAGGGGGGAGAGGGGAGTAGTGAAATTAACTCAATGGAAGGGTTTTGTAGCAAATAGACATAGAGATAGATAATTAAGACTATATTAGAATATCTCCAGAGGGAAACACTTAGGAGAATAATTTTAGTAATACAGGTGAAGTGTAAGAGAAATAGGGAACACAGTAAGATGATTTAAATGTATTTAGAATCCCTGAAGCAAAGAAGAGAGGAAAATGGGACAGAAGCAATTTTTTAAAAAGCTAATAACTGACAATTTTCAAAAACTGGTGAAAACGTCACAGATTATGAAGCCTAAGCCAAACTTAAAACAACCCAAAAAAACCTAGTCACATTCACAGTAAATGAAGACCAAAGAAAAACATCTTACAAAACATCTAGAGAAAAAAGACATTACCTTCAAAAGAGCAATAGTTAAACTTATTGCTGGTTTCTCAAAAGATATATGAAAGCCAGAAGGCAAATGGAAAATTTTCACAGTGCTAAAAGAAAGTAACAACAATCTAGAAATCTATACCCAGCAAAACAACAACAACAACAAAAAACACGATCTTCAAAATGAAAAGAGAAATACTGTAAAGGCATCTCTGGACATCAAGGCAATTATCACAAATAGGCCTGTGTTAACGGAAATAAGACAGGTGTTCAAGCAGAAGGGAAAGGAACCTAGATGGAAAATCAGAGGGGCAAGAAGAAAAGATTGGTGAGAAGGGTAAAATCTGTGGACAAATCTAAATAAATATTGACAGCATATAACAGTAATGCACTGTGGGGTTTAAAACATAACAATGGCATGAAAGTCGAGATTCTTGGTGTTAAAATGTTTTAAGATCATTGCACTGTCTGGAAAAAAAGGTTCTTTTGTGCTGTTGCTGGAAGTTGAATTGACTGTCAAATGGGTACTGCTAAAGACTTTTGTTATTTTTAAATTGGATTGAAGGAACATTCTCTCTCAGACCCAATTCCACTTCTTTCATGACATTTTTTAAATGACTTTCTTCTGCTTTTGACTCTTAACATTTCTTAAAGAAGCAGCTTACCATAAAGGACAAAGCCAGGGCTTTCAAGTCTGACCTGGGTTTACACTCCTGCTTGTCCCTTTACTTGGACAAGCAATTTACCGGAGCTTTCCCTTTTCACACCTGTGACACTGAAGGTAATAACACTAGCCTCTCGAGATTATTGTGCAAATTAAATGAGATTAAGTATACAAAGAGCTTGCAGTGTCTTGGCCAATACTGAGAGCCCCGTGCTGCTCCATAAGAAGTAGTCGTCTTCCTCGTGGGCTGCATTGTGCACAAACTGTACTGTGCAGTTTGGCACTTGATTGATCACCCTCCCGCACTGCCTCCCAGGTTCCTATGTTTGTGATGATTCTCCCTCCCATCCTGACCAGATTGTAATCTTCTCCAGGTCAGGGACTATATCTCCTTTTCCTCTTGTATCCCTAGTTCAATGAATGGTTTTTGGAGTCAAGAGTAATACTTGTTTGGAGAAAACGTGTAAATGAGATGAAATACACTCCTGAACCACACATTGTGTTGGAAGGTGTCTTCATAGCTGCCATTGCAGAAGGATGTCTGCAACCTTGAATTAAAGTTCTTCAGCTGCCCATGAAAAGCATAAATGGTGAAAGCGTCACTAATTAATGAAAAGAGAAAAGTGCTGTTTTACCATTTAGAAACCCTCCAGTTGAAACACTGAAGAATCCAGCAAGGCCAATGCTGAGTATCATGGATTGCTGCCCTTAAAACCAGCATCTCGAATCATATATAATACCCTTCCTGGGCAAGAATCCCATCTGCTTAATCTCTGCTAAATGAGTGTATTTTAGATCTGACTGTTGAAAAATACCAAGCTAAATCAGTTAAAAAAAAAAAAACCCAACAGAATGCTCATAACTGGTTTAATTGATCTTTCAGTAATCACACACATTACCTATTTATTTGCTATAATGAACACGCCATTTCAGCTAAAATAAAATTTAACTGCTCACATCGTGGCATTACAGGCAGGGAACTTTAATGCTGCTTTGTGTCCATTGTAAGTTTCAGCAGTTAAACAATATGGTGTTGTCATTTCTTCCTTTGTCATCAAGACCGTTTCACTTAGGATTAGGGCTCCCCAGCCGATTCTCCTGATGGAATATTTGAAGCAGCAAATTTCTATGTGTAAGTTACAGCCTGGCAGCGATGACAACATTCAGAATCAAACCCATTGGCCTCATCAGCACTCAGATTGCACTGCTCTTGGTGAAGCCCCCCTCTGCTCTAATGGTGATGACTCTCGCCTGCCAGGCAGACTATGCAAGGAAAATCGGAAGGGGGTTGGCCGTGCATCTGGAAAATGGCATTGTGATGACTCAGGTGGGATCAGAGTTCAGAAAATCAATCCAAGTTCCCCTCAAATGAACAAACATTCACCTGTTCTCTGCGTCAAGGTCAAATCCCACTTCAGTGGAGCTTTTTAGACTGTTCCAGCCCCACACACATCTCTCTCTCTCTCTCTAGTTGCAATTATAGTTCTCCCTACATTACTTAAGACTGATTATTTATTGATTTATATGAGTCATATTGTTGTTCTGTATGGGCTAACACTAGTCTCTTCAGTTAGACTGCAAGCTACGTGATTCTGGGCCCATAAGAAGGGCCCAATAATAGCACCTGTCTGAAGGAAATACCCTCTGTGTGATTTGACCCTTTATGACTCTGCCTAGATAGTCTGCAGTGGGGACAGCAGCCTGCAGGGAGCTCCTAAACCTTATTACGCCTTCTCTTCTGTGGATCAGATTCCATGTTGTTTGTGAAACGGAGTTAACATGGTGACCAACAGATTTGCCCATCCATTCATTGATTTATTCACTCAATAAATATTTAGCACCTACTATGTGCCAAATCTCATTTCTCAAAACTCTAAGAACTGAGAAAATCCTTGCTGACCATTTTGGTAGAAATGGGGAAAACAGTTGAAAAGAGCTAGAAGAAAACTTTCTTCTCACACACTTCTCTTCAACCCCAACTATTGAGCAGGAGCACGCTACCCCCAGTCTCACCTCTCCTGCTAAAATCGCTGCCCTGATAGGTGGAACTGCCCCTCCCCTGCCTCCCTGGCTGCGATAATAACAGGCTATTGCAGTGATGGCGAACCTATGACACGCGTGTCAGAGGTGACACGCGAACTCATTTTTTTGGTTGATTTTTATTTGCTAAATGGCATTTAAATATATAAAATAAATATCAAAAATATGTCTTTGTTTTACTATGGTTGCAAATATCAAAAAATTTCTATATGTGACACGGCACCAGAGTTAAGTTAGGGTTTTTCAAAATGCTGACACGCCGAGCTCAAAAGGTTCGCCATCACTGGGCTATTGAATTTTCCTGTGTGAAACTGGTTTGCTCAGGTCTCTACTGGGCAGGCTGCCCTTGCTAGGTTGGATGGCTTCCAGCTATGTTCTTCTGGAGAAGATTTCGTGTGGATCAGGATTCCTCCTAGGGCAGGAAGAGGGTGGGGAGGGAAGAGGAAGATTAAGTTGGTTCTGCTCTCTCTGCCTAGGGGATCAGATCACTTATTTTATAAATTATAAACAGGAAGCCCTGCCTTGGGTCTGCCCTCACCCCCAGCCCAATAACCACTGACCATGTTTTAACTCCTCCAGAGAAAAGTCAGAGCCTCAGTTGCCCATGAGATGATCTGAACTGGACCTCTTGGGAAATCTGAGGTCACTCTCTTGACAGCTGTGAATCCAAGAATGATGCACCCTACTCCCTAGCTTCCTTCATTTTCCTACTAGAAACAGGATGTGCTAGAATGATAGGCTGTTAGAACTAAGAGGCACCTTAATCATCCTTTATTGCAGGCCTCCTTTTTCTCAGTTGTAGAAATTATGAGTCAAAGTGGTTTATCCAAACAGGCAGAGCCAGCGCTGTGTGCAGGTCCCCTGACTCCCAGACTGGGCTCTCTGATACGCTCTGTTATCTCTCACCATTCTCTTTCCATCACTCTGTTCTCTCAGTCTATTCTTTCTGCCTTGACTGGCTCATCTTACTGTTTTTCTCTCTTTTACAATTATAAAAGCAAAAATTACTAGTATAAGAATGAAAATGAGCAAAACTGGTTTCCTCAACATTCTGCCAAACACCTTTGATTTGTCCACAGTTTGCTAAAAAAGATTTCTTAGATTTCAATCTGGTTAAGCATTCATTCTATTGATTTACTGTGGGCTCCTAGAAGTTTATTGTCTTGCGCTGCTTTGCAAGCGTAACCCTGCTGAACGGAATCTGCAGGCCAGCTCGGCGGTTCCGTCCTGCAGTCCAGCATCCTCTTTTCCTCCATGTCACCTCCTTAAGCATCCTTTAGGACAGGCTCGGCCTTCACCGCTGAATTCCTTCACGCCACAGGGAGAAGAAGCGCCTGTCAGAGCATATAAGTGAGAAGTACTAGTAAGTGATGGTCAAATGAAAAGCTGATTCAATGATTAAGACAGATTTTTTATGAGACCTACTATCACCATCTGTTTTTTGAAATCCATGAATATTATATCAGTAGGAACCAAACATTTATTTCCAATTGCAGCAGATAATGACAAGTGATGATGGACCACTGCTTGTGCCACTATCAGTTGTGTTTATTTCAGATTATTCACAGATTTTCCATTAAAAGGAAGTAAGCAATTTGTGAGGAAAGTATTTTAGGTGAAATGAAGGATAAATAATTTGATAATCTCTTGATTTCCTAAAAAGGAAAAACTGTAAAATCTGTAGCTTCCTCTCAGAGAATACTTTACACTCATTAACTCAGAAAAAGTTTGTTATTGTAAAGAAAAGGAAAAGGTAAATTATCACATAAGCCTCTGGGAAGCAGGAGTGATTAAGTGCCACTGCCGACCTAGAGTGTAATCTTGTTTTCATGAGAAAACATCTGAAAAAAACTTGAGCAGCCTACACAGTCCAAAGCAACCTCTGTAAGCAGACATTGCCACCTCTGGAGCCACTAGAAAACAAATCACTGGGCAGATTACAAAATGGAACTTTTAGAAATTAGGAAAATAATGGGCCATTTTACTTTACAAACATATGGTGATGAAATCACATTATATCTGTGTTTGTGGTTCAGTTTTACTTAAAAGTATTTTTTAAAGTTGGTAGGAGTGAAGACACCCCCACCCCCATCCTTCCCACAAGTACCATCCAGCCAATGGCAGGGCACCCTGGGAAAGTGGAAGTATGAAGGAGCAAAACTTTTAAGTGTCATTATTCCTCTGACGTATCTTAAAACCACTTCTCTGGAGTATCAGGCAAATTCTCTTAACCTCTGGAGTTTGGAATGGTTTTGTAGTTCATGTGACAACATGTGGGGCGCGGTTATGGTGTTTTGGCCGGGTTCAAGCCTTGGACTAATGAAAGGACAGGGTCCTCTCATTGCCACGTGCAAGTCCCAGCTGGAGGGCAGGGCCCTCCCAACACAATCATAGCCAACGGCTGTGGTTGTAAGCTTGAACCTATGGTCCAAACACGTAGCCCCACATGCCTTGTGATAGAGTTCGGGTGCATGTAGTTAAGTGAGGTTGAAACTCAAGAGAATGCTGTAAACAACGTGATCACGCCCCTACTTTGCCTCGTGACATCTGCTATAAAATAAAGACACGGCTTGTGGGTGCTGTCTTTGTTGTCGCCTCATCAGGGAGGCAGCGTCCCACTGAGACCCAGCTTTTCATTCTTTATGTCTGTCTTTTCTCAATCCTTTCACCCCCCCACTCAGGATCACCTTTGGCCACAACAACAACAGATTTCAAAATAAAGGCTTTTGGTCTGCAACTAGCTGCTCTCTTCTCTAAATATGACTTACTAGAGGCCCGGTGCACAAAAATTTGTGCCCTCGGGGGGGGGGGGGTCCCTCAGCCCAGCCTCTGCCCTCTCGCAGTCTAGGACCCCTCGGCGGATGTCCACCTGCTGGCTTAGGCCCGCTCCCCGGGGGATTGGGCCTAAGCTGGCAATCAGACATCTCTCTCACAGCCCGGGAGCCCTCGGGGGATGTCCACTTGCCAGCGGGGATCAGGCCTAAACTGCAGTCGGACATCCTTAGCGCTGCTGAGGAGGCAGGAGAGGCTCCCGCCACCACTGCTGTGTTGGCAGCCATCAGCCTGGCTTGTGGATGAGCAGAACTCCCCCTGTGGGAGTGCACTGACCACCAGGGGGCAGCTCCTGCATTGAGCGTCTGCCCCCTGGTGGTCAGTGTGTGTCATAGTGACCAGTCATTCCCAGTTGTTCTGCTGTTAGGGTCAATTTGCATATTACCCTTTTACTATATAGGATAGAGGCCTGGTGCACGGGTGGGGGCCGGCTGATTTGCCCTGAAGGGTGTCCTGGATCAGGGTGGGGGTCCTTCTGGGGTGCCTGGCCAGCCTGGGTGAGAGGCCGATGGCTGTTTGCAGGCTGGTCAAGCCCCCCAGTGGGGACCCTCACCCATGGGGGTGTGGCCAGCCTGGGTGAGGGGCTGAGGGCTGTTTTCAGGCTGGCCACACCCCCTTCAGGGTGGGGGTCCCTACTGGGGTGCCTGGCCAGCCTCGGTGAGGGGCTGATGGCTGTTTGCAGGCTGGCCACAGCCCCTTCAGGATGGGAGGGGGGGTCCTGTTGGGGTGCCTGGACAGCCTGGGTGAGAGGCTGAGGGCCGTTTTCAGGCTGGCCACGCCCCCCAGTGACCCAAGCTCCCAGCCTCTCCTTTTTTTCTTTTTCTTTTTCTGGGATTTATTTATCTTCTACAATTGAAACTTTGTAGCCTTGAACCGAGCCCAGTGCCAGCCAGGGCAGGCGGGAAGCTTGGCTTCCTCCATCTCCGGGGGCAACCCAAGCCTCCTGCTTGCTCCAGCTCTGTAGCAGCCACCATCTTCGTGATGGAGTGACGGAGTGATGGTTAATTCACATATTACTCTTTTATTAGATAGGATAAGAAGGCATATGCCTATGGAAGAGGGCATGGGATGGGGAACCAGGGAAATAGTGGGGGAGAAAAAGAAGGGCCTTGGAGGAAGGATAGGTGAGAGGGAGAGTCAGAACAAAGGACACATGGGGTTCCAGTGTTCTGCCTCCTGGTCCCTCTTGTTAGCACAAGTGATGGGGCTGCCCATGGATTCACAATCCTCTCTAGCTCTTCTTGGGAGCTGCTTGAGGCCTGAGGCCCAGGCTGACTCTCCCAGGAGAGTGTGGCTGTAGCAGAGGCAGAGGTCAGACAGACAGGCTCTGACATGTGAGTGAGCCGTGGGATGATGTCAACAACAGCTGACCTGTCACAAGCCCTGAGGACGAAAACTGATGGGAATCTTGTTTCGGAGCTGCCAGTGCCCAGCTAGCTCTTGGCTAGGTGCTTGGGAACAGACTGACTAACATAATGGAGTAATTTTGTAATCTGTCATAATACCATAAGCCACAGATCCACAGGCCTTGACCTCTCACAGGTATAATAAGCTCCTTTTTTCAGCTGCACATGTTCTCCCTGTGGGGAGCAGAAAGGGGGCACTTTTTCAAAATGCATATCCAAAGCAGATGTTTTTCTGGAGAACAAAGCATTATATTCATTAGCAGCAATCTTATAAACCAGTTCTTTTTACTAGCCAGTTAACTAATTGACAGGTAAGAATCTGTATTAATAATATACTGTAGCCAGGCATTGCTTAATCTGACAGTTTTATTAAAAATGTAGGCAAGCTTTGCAAGCCAGCATGACTGTCAGCTTTAAGCAGGAATCCTGCTTACCAAGGATCTTAACATTGCCTGTAAAACAATATCCCACCAGCAGAAAATTGTTCTCCCAGGACAAAGTCCAGGAGTCAGCAGAGTTCCTCACTTGGAGGACTTTTTGTTGTTGTTCCCTCTGTGATGCTTCTGGGCAAGGAATTGATTTTTGTCCCTGTTTTCTTAAAATCTTATTGGCATGATTCACATGTTCTGGACCAAATGATCCAGGTGGTGAATTATCCCGACTCTTCCTTTCTGCTTTTCAGTGTCCTTCACCCTCTTTTAAAACATTTTATTTTATGGGGTATAGAAAGAACTATTTCTCAAGTCATTAGCAACTCCATCAAAAGTTTTGTCCGTAATGGCAGAGATGGTGAAATTCACAATCTGTAATATCACCTTTCCAGTCTTTGCCCTTGAAACCGTACCCATTTTTCAAGACCTGCTTACACACTCCCTGAATCTTCTCTCATTTCCTCCTCTGATGGAAATCAAGTATCTTCCTCTTCCACTGTCCCAGCACTTGCACTAAACTTCTCTTGTGCCCTCGACTCACCTTGGGGCACAATCTGCCCCATCTATGTTCTCAGCCTCCCTCCCATGATCCCTTGCCCACGGCAAACACTAAATATTCAGTAGGTCAAATGGAATTTACCTTTCAGTGGTATCTCTAATCTCAAGCAGTCTGTAAACAGTCTTTTGACCTCTGTGCTTTTTATAACTACCTCTAGAATCCTTCTCTGTGCCAAGACCTTTAACACCTCTTGCCCATCTTCCTGTTTCAGCCTCAGCCCCCTTAAGAGGACTATCTCAAAGCCCAAAATATGACCATGGGACTCCTCTGCTTAAAGTTCTTCCACAGGTATTCATTCATTCCCCAGATATTTACAGAGCACAGACTGTGTGCCACGTACTGTGTTGGGCACTGGGACCTCAGCAGTGAACAAAACACTCCAAGATCCTGCACTCGTGGAGCTGATATTCTAGTGGGAGGGACAAATAATACATAAACAAGTAAGTATATAAGTGCTATGGGAGAAAAAAAACCAGCAAGGGGGATCTGGAGTGAAGAAAGGGGAAGCCATGCCCTGCCAACATGGCTCAGTGGTTGAACATTGACCTATGAACCAGAAGATCAAGGTTCAATCCCTGGTCACCCGGTGGGGAGCATGCAAGAGGTGGCCGATCCATGGTTCTCTCTCATCATTGATGTTTCTATCTCTCTCTCCCTCTCCCTTCTTCGTTGAAATCAATAAAACATATTTTTAAAAAAAAGAAAAGAAAAGAAAGGGAAGGCCAGCGCATCCTGGGTTGGGCAGGAAAGGACAGGCTTCTGTGAGAAGGTGACTTTGAGCAGGGACTGGGGAAGTGGGGGAGAGAAGCAAGTGGAAACCTGGAGGAATTGCTCACCAGCTGGAGGAAACAGCAGTGGAAGAAGGTCCCATGGTGGCAAGGAGCAAATCAGTGTGTTTGGAACAGAGTGAGGGTAAGAGGTAGGAGGTGGTGGGGGGTGGGGGGGTGGGGGAGTGGGGGGGGGAATTGGGGGGGTGTTGGACTTTGTGGGCATTATAAGGACTTTGGATTTTACTGTGAGTGATATGGGGAGTTTAAAATGTTTCAACAGAGGAGAGTTTTAATCTAACTTCAGTTTTTGAAAGGTTACTCTGGCTACACTGTGAGTAGAATGCTAGGGAGGGCTGGATGAGGCCAGAGGTAGGGAGGCCTGCTCAGAGGCTATCGCAGGGCTCCATCAGAGAGATGGCGGTCACCTGCACAAAGGGGGATCATGCAGGTAGTGAGAAGTGACTGGCCTCCATGTTTTATCAAGGTAGAGCCAACATGGCTTGCTATTGGGATGGGTGTAAGGAGGGAGGGAGGGAGGAGGGAGGGAGGAACCAAGGGTGATTGCAAGTTTTAAAATATTTATTTTAAGCAACTGGAAGAATGGCTTGTCCTAGGACTCTGTTTGGCCCACCTTCCAGTGTGGTCACCCTCCTCTCCTTTTCTATATTCTATACTCTATACACTACTCACACCTACCTTCTCCATGTTCCATACTCACATTCTTTCTCATGCCCAAATCTTTGCTCATAACAATCCCTCCTACTGGGTTGCCAAAGTATGGCCTTTTGTCTACAAGGTGAACTCCTCTTCCTCCTTCAAGACTTCTAAATCTCTCTCTCTCTCTCTCTCTGCACCCCTCCCCTCTCTCACACCACTCATAATAGGCATATTTTTTTGCTTTTTTGAATATCTGATAATCTTTGATTTGATGGCAGACATTGTACATTTTATTTTGTTGGGTAATATATATTTTTGAATTTTTATAACTATTCTTCACATTTTTCTGAAATTAAGTTAAGGTATTTGAGAATCACTTGATCCTTTGGGATCTTTTGTTTAAGATATTTTAGAGTAAACTAGAGCAGTGTTTAGTCTAGGGCTAATAATCATTCCCCATTATTGAGGCAAGACCCTTACCCTCCATGAATTCTGGGGTTTCTGGTCTGGCTGGTGGGAACAGACACTATTCTTAGGTCTGTGCCAGTACTAGGTATTATTCTCTCTGATCCATTTAGATAGCTATTTTTCCAACCTTGGGTGACTCCCCCCGCCCCCCATAATCATGGCCGATAAATACTCCTATGGACTTATTTGAAGGTGGTTTTCTGCAGTCTCTGGCTTCTCCCCGTGTGCAGTCCTCTCTTCTCTGGCACTCTGTCCTATGAACTTTACCTGCCTTGGTCTCCCCAGACTCTCAGCTCCATCTCCTCCATTCAGGGAGTCCAACAGGATCCACCAGAGTTCCACTTTGCTGTGGCCTAGAAACCACTCCAGACAGAAAGCTAAGGAAATCATAGGACTCACCTCATTAGTTTCCTATCTCTCGGAGACCACTGTCCTCCATTGCCTGATCACTGCTGTTTCACACATTTAATCTGGTCAAGTTGCTGTTGCAGGTCAGAGGGTAAATCAAGTCCCTCTTACTCCATCATGGCTGAAAGCAGAAGTCCTACAGGCTCCTCAGATCTGCCCTGAACAGCGTAAACGAAAGCATTGGGAAGATCAAACTCAAGTAACTTAGCTGCATGTCAGAATATAACAAATCCAGTGTCCCGCAATGTAAAATTCACAATGTCTGTCATCTAGGAAAAATGACCAGGCATACGAAGAAGCAGGAGAAGATGACCCACACCCAGGAGAAAAATCAACCAATAGAGACAGATCCAGAAATGACAGAGGTGATGGAATGAGCAGACGAAGAACTTAAAACATCTATTGTAAATTGTGAGGATGTAGAGGAAAACATGTTGAGGAGAGATATGAAAGTTCCTTATTTATAAAGAACCAGAGACTTGGATCCTAGTGTTGATGCTTCCACGAGCTGGCTGTGTGATCCGGGAGAATGCCTCTCCCTCTGTGGGCTAATGACGTCCCTGCTAATGCTCTCTTCCTCTCGATCTTTCTCATCCCAAGAGTTCTACATCCTACGTATCTGCATGTCTCCATCTCTACCTCCCAATCTTCTCTCCCCTGGACTATGGCCAGTCTCCCATCCTAGAAACCGCCACACCCAATCCTTTTCTCCCACAACATAGCCAGAGAGATTTTTCTAAAATGAACAATAAGCCATGCCTCTCTTCTCGCCCTCCACTGCCCTTAGGATAAAGTCCGCCGTCCATCTTGCAGACTCGAGGCCCCTCTTGGTCTGGTCCCACCCTGCTAGCTCCCTTGAGCCTCTCCAGAAACCCTTCTTTCCCTCACGGCTCCACTCCTGCCCTTTCACCTGGGAGCTTCTTGCCTAGAACGTATCACCTGATGATTTTTTCTTTTTTTTTTTTTCTTTTTTTTTTTTTTAACCACAAAAGCTTTTTAATAAAGTTTTTCAAAGTTGACCTTAAATTGGTTTCTAGTTTCTAGTGTTTTTCTCTCCATAGGACTAAACAAACTTGGAGATCTCATCACTTTAGGTTGCAAGCATTTTTCAAGGCTACTTCATGTTATTGTTAACTTCTTTCCAAGCTTACCCTGACAGAGAGGGAGGAATCCTTAACGTTGGTGGTGTTGATGGAGAACTGCGGCTAGGCCAAACTGATCCGTGGTGGCATTGGAGGCATGGTTAGCTTCATTTGCTGTGATGTAGATGAGTTTATTTTGCATGGGGACACCTTTCCCATCCATGAGGCGCACCTGTCCAAAGAAGGGGATCCCTTGTCTGAAGTGTGGGTCCACTTTCACAAATGAGAGTTGGGTGATAGTTCTTGTTATTTCACTGAGCCCTCTTCCAGTTAACTCCACCTCTGTTCCTTCTTCTTTGATCTTGGCTTCCACTTCAAGTTCCATTTTCAAACCTTCTCTCTTCATCTGAAAGACCTTGGTTTTTACTTGCTGAGAGACGCAACCCTGGCTGTTTAGCTTCTGACTTAATTTCTCACAGAGAGCTTGTGACTCTCCACCAAAACAGTTAGAAGGGTCATAATACTTTCTGCACATGCTCATGGTCACACGTCCTGGGACTGGCTTTCCATATGTGTATAGGCCACACACTGACACATTCACCTCTTCGTCCGAGATAGAGATTATCTTTGGCACTGTTACTTGCACTTCAAACTTGGGAAGCACAAATTCCTCCACGGTGAAGGGGTGCTCTGCCGTTTCACCTGATTCTTTCTGTACCAGCACCTTATAGGAGCCCAGAAATGGCTCTGATGAGAGGGGAAAGGCCAATTGCTTGAGGCCACTCTCTAACTTGACCTTCTGCCATTGTGCAATGCGATTTCCTTTGGGGTCCTCAATGGATACTAGTGGAATCAACTCACTCAGGGGGTGAAAATTTTCATCCAGTGAGACAACACGAAACTTTACTGTCTGTCCTGGTTTGTAGATAGGTTTGTCTGTCTGGACAAAGACCAGGCTCTCTTGGTTTTTAACCAGCACTGTGGTCTGCCTTCTGAACTCGTGGGTTGCTCCTTTCACTTGGACAGAAAGAAACATTACCTCTTCACTGGATGGAGATCTTGGGACAGTGAAAGAGACACAGCGGAATAAGTCCTTTTCTGCCACCAGGTTAGTGAAGAGGCTCTCATTCTTCCTGAGAGAATCCAAGGAAACACTTACAGTCACTGTCTCATTCAGGTGGCTCAGAAGGATGCAGGCCTTCTCAGGGGTCTCAGTGTGGAGCAGGGAGGGGACCAGCGCCATATACTGCCTTAAGTGTTGAAGCAGTTTCAGATTTCAGTAGTCCTCTGTGGAAATGACAATGGATTCAACAAATAGGTTTTTGACTTTAGGGATATCACTGGATGCAGATGAAGAGCCAGTCCTGGAAGAATGATAACAGCATCTATCTATTTTTTGACATCTTTGTATGCTGAGAACGCTCCGGGTCCTGTTACATCTGCACCCCGATGATTTTTTCACTCAATTAATTTCTGATTCTTCATCAAATTCCCAGTTTAAACAGCACGTCCTCAGGGAAGGTTTCCCTGACCACCTAGGTCCCACCCCAGGACTCAGTTGGGCGCTGCTCCTGCTCTGCACTTTCCTATTTCTCGGATTCAATGGTCACAGCACTTATTTCACCACATGATAAATGCTTAATTGTCTCTGCCCGTCCCAACCTCTGTGCCTGTTCCCCATGGTGTCCCTGGTTCTAAAAAGAACAAATGAATGTCTATCCTCTGTAATCTATTCCAGTTCTGCTCCTCCATCCCATCCCCAGAGCCCTGTGCTAGGCCATGGCCCTGTCACCCTGGATCATGAAGTAGCCTCAGACCAGCCTCCCTGCCTGAGTGTCTTCACACAATTCACCCTGCTCACAGCAGCAGGAGCCGCTGTCCTCAAGCATTTTGATCATATCACTGCCCTTCTTAGAAGCCTACAGTAGTTCTAATTGCCTCTTGAATTAAATTAAAACTGTTAATCATGGGTTTCAAGGGTCTCTACCAATTAGCTGCCTCCCTCCCCCCACATCTAACTGCTGTCATCTTCTCACAGGCCCTCAAGCAAGGCTTCCCCTGCTGCCCTGAACACCTGCGCCATGGCCGTCCACCTCCCTCCTAAGCCAGTACCTGGGGCATCTCTCTCCTTTCTTAGCTCACTCCCTCTTTCTCCCAAGTCATAGCTCTTCCCCCATTTTAGAAATACAGGGTAGGGCAAATGTAGGCTTACAGTTGTTCATATGGAAAATAGTACAATAATGAATAAATAATAATACAAGAATAAACTGTTTTGCATACTCACGACTGTAAACTTAAATAACTGTTTCTTAAGTCGATTCCATGTGGCTTTGTCCTTTCTATTATAATCTGTTTTCAGGTCTGCAGAATATCTGTGCTTATATGTTAGTGCCTCAGCCTGTGACTTCTGCTGATTGAGTTTTGGTATTATCTGCCCTATTAGGGCCCAGCAACGCCAAGGACAAGGGACTGTGTGTCTTTCATCCCTTGGGACTCCCTGTGATCCTCAAGCATGTTCTGTGCCTGAGGTCCTTGCTCACCTTTGCAACAGAGATGGAGGGGAGACTGGAAAGTGGGAATTCCTAAAGGAAACCTGTTTTCCTTCAGGTTGCCCAGCCCAGTCTCCAGGCAGTCTGACAGGTGCAGCCCAGCTGAGCAGCAGTTAGTTAGTGGTCAGCATCGCTGCCCCGGGGGTGGGGGTGGGAGTGGGTCGGGGGGGGGATCTCAGTGTGGTGGTGAAGAAGAGGGACAACAGCAAACCTTCTGAGTGCCCACTCTGTGCCAGGCCCTGTGCTTGGAGCTTTACAGCTGTTTTTCATGTCCACGACCCTGCTCTCCCCGCCCCGCCCCGCCCCGCCCCCCCAAACCTGACGAGTCAGGTGAGATTATTCTTAACTTACAAGCACTTTAGGAGTCAGAGCAGTGTGTATAATCAGCCCTCTCACTGACAGAGGTCTTGCAGACCCCCTAATGTGCTTCTCTTCTCACACCAGGAAGGACGCGTAGGGGGGAGCGGACCTTCTGGCACAGTGCTCCAGATCTAAACCCGAGGCTGACAATGTTGTATCCACACAACACATACACAACATATACAATGTTGCCTCCCACTTTATGCCTGAGGAGGATGCCCCAAGCTTGCCTGCCCCACACAATCCTGCTTACCTTGTTTCTTTTTAAAAATATTTTTTTATTATTGATTTCAGAGAGGAAGGGAGAGGGAGAGAGAGAGAGAAACATCAATGAAGAGAGAGAATCATTGATCGGCTGCCGCCTGCACGCTCCACACTGGGGATCGAGCCTGCAACCTGGGCATGTGCCCTGACCAGAAGCGAACTGTGACCTCCTGGTTCATCGGTAGATGCTCAACCACTGAGCCACGCTGGCTGGGCCCTGCCCGCCTTGTTTGTCTAGTCAGCCCATGTGAGACAGGACTCTTCCTATAAATAATTACTTTTTAAATTCTAGCCAAAGATTCCTTTAAGAATTTGATGAAAGCCGAGAAGGAAAGAGAACAGCAAACCGAGGCTCAGAGGAGGCGCAGTGTGGAAAATACAAAGGTACCGAGGTGCGCGCGAAAGCGGGCTGGTGGCTGAGGGCGCGGTTGTCGTTTTCGGTCGGGAGTGAGTCTCAGACTCTGGGCTCCAGATCCGGGCGAGTCTCTAGGGATTCAGACTCAGACAGGAGAAGCGGGATTATCCGGCATCAGTTGGAACCTGAGGGCAGCTTTCTCTCCGAGGTTTGCAGCGGCTGCCGGGGTTCTGAGAAGCAGAGCCTCTGGGAACGGGACTGAGAGCGGCCATAACTGCTCCCTCCGCCCGCCCTGTTGAGCCCGCCCCGCCCAAGCCCTGCGCAGAGCCATTTGCCGATCGCCTCAGGCAAAGGCTGGATTAGCGCCTTTCCAGAAGACAGACGTTTCCACACAGCTGATTCCTACAGCCAGTCGGCCTGGTGGTCAAATCCCTCTAGTGTTAACTACAACAATTAAGGCTTGGCTAGAACAAGACTGCGCACAGAGACCACAAGGGGGTGCACCAAGAAAGCATAAAAGATGCGGAGACAATAAAACATGACAGAAATGGAGGATATGGAGCTAAGAATCGCAATTTTGAGGGCTTGCTATAAACTTGAGCAGAGCCTCACGAAAACTAATGAGACCCTCGATGCTACGATAAAGAAATTAGAAAGTAAGCATACACGGACTGAAATAAAGAATATTATACCCAATAGCAGTCCAGAGGAGCACAAGAATCAAACCAAAGATTCGACAAAAAACACCCAACTGGAAAAGCAAAATGAAAAAAGAATCCGAAAGTGTGAAGATAGTGTAAGGAGCCTCTGGGACAGCTTCAAGCGCACTAATATCAGAATAATAGGGGTGCCAGAAGATGAGAGACAGCAAGATATTGAAAACCTATTTGAAGAAATAATGGCAGAAAACTTCCCCCACCTGGTGAAAGAAATGGACTTACAGGTCCAAGAAGCAAAGAGAACCCCAAACAAAAGGAATCCAAAGAGGACCACACCAAGACACATCATCATTAAAATGCCAAGAGCAAAAGACAAAGAGAGAATCTTAAAAGCAGCAAGAGAAAGAGACTCAATTACCTACAAGGGAATACCCATACGACTGTCAGCTGATTTCTCAACAGAAACTTTGCAGGCCAGAAGGGAATGGCAAGAAATATTCAAAGTACTGAATACCAAGAACCTACAACCAAGATTACTTTATCCAGCAAAGCTATCATTCAGAATTGAAGGTCAGATAAAGAGCTTCACAGATAAGGAAAAGCTAAAGGACTTCATCACCACTAAACCAGTATTATACGAAATGCTGAAAGGTTTCCTTTAAGAAGAGGAAGAAGAAAAAGGTAAAGATACAAATTGTGAACAACAAACATGCATCTATCAACAAGTGAATCTAAGAATCAAGTGAATAAATAATCTGATGTACAGAATGAACTGGTGATTACAATGAATCAGGGACATAGAAGGGGAATGGACTGACTATTCTTGCGGGGGGGGGGAAAGGGGAATGGGAGATGCGGGAAGAGAATGGACAAAAATCGTGCACCTATGGATGAGGACAGTGGGTGGGGAGTGAGGGCGGAGGGTGGGGCGGGAACTGGGAGAAGGGGAGTTATGGGAAAAAAAGAGGAACAAATGTAATCAGAACAATAAAGATTTAATTTAAAAAAATAAATAAATAAATATTTGATGAATGCAGGTAAAAAAAAAAAAAAAAGAATTTGATGAAAGCCATGGACTCTTTTCTGAGAAAAGAACGACATGAACATACGACATTTATGTATAACATCGGTGTGCGCGGAACTCCTCCCTGACTCCTCGCCATCAGGTTATACCAACCCAGGACCTACAGCGAGAACTGCGTGTTCTCTTCCACCTTTCCGGCTTGCAGAATTCAGAACTCATTAAAGGGACGTGTTGAAAAAAATAAAAAAAAATAAAGGGACGTGTTGGAGGACTCTGTGTCCATATTATTTCTGTATGTTCATGTTTCAAACGATGTGCTGCAGGAGTCTGGAGTTATTTAACAATGCAAGTGCTAGCTTGATAGTGGCGACCTAAGAGAAAACCTAGGGATTGAAAAAGAAGTCAGAGAAGGGGTTTGCGGGAAGGTAATTTCATGCTCCTTTGCTCTGGTTGTACCCAATGAATCTGTGGTCCCCACTGTCGGTTTGAGTCACAACACCTTTATTTCCAGAGGGACTCTTGTTGTGAGTGTAGATCACACTACCATTCTGCTTCGGCTTAATGTTTTGAAGCACTATGCCAGAGTGGGCTCCATTTACAAGGGGGAGCTCCTTTTCAAACAGTGAACTCGTTTTCCTGGAAAACTCTTCCCTTTGTATGTGATGAGAAAGGAAAAAAGAAAACAACTGGTCTTGTGGGAGGCTGTTGGAGGCTGAAGCGTGACATCTCTCGGTGGAGAGAAGGAAGAGCCTTCTAAGTAGGCCACTTTTAACTGCGACATGCCCGAGACCGGTGTCTGTGGCTTCAGAGTGCCTGTGAACCCCCTAAAGGTGTATGCAAAATTTGGGGTGTAAAATATGCATTTTTCTTAACAAAAAATTAGAAAAAGTTCCAGAGCTTTCATCAGGTCCTCAAAGGCTTCTTTGCTCATGAAGGTTAAGGTCCACTGGGTTGGGCCTGTTTTCTCCAAGTATTTGAGGGAAGATGACCTCCAGCAGAACCACTGGGGGAGCTTGTTGAACACTCAGATTCCGGGCGCCTCCCCCCGCCCAATCTTCTTAATCAGAATCTCTAGGGGTGTGACCTGGAACTCGGAATCTTTAACAACTTCTCCAGGTGATGTGGTTACATTTCTGAATTAGCTAGGAGGTTTCAATTGTTTAACATCACTGGTTAGAATAAGACCAACAATGACAGTGCGGTGCCTATATTTACCCAAATAGGTCTGCGTTCAAATCCCAGCCCAATTACTTACTAGTTATGTAACCTTGACAAATTATGAACCCCTGTGAACCTGAATGCCTTCATGTGTAACTGTGGGGCTAAAACATTTACCTGACTTGAGGTAATATTGCCCAATGCTTAGTAGGAGTCCAAAAAATACTTACTGGTCCTAGCTCCTCTTAAACACTGAGTATTTCCAAAACTCTCCAGGTCCAATGTTGTTTTCTTAAAAATGCCTTATGAGGCTCTCCCCCCCGACCCATAAAAATGTTGTCATAAAAAAACAGGTTAATCATTTTCCACAATGATCCACCATCCATGTGTAAAGGAGTCTTGTTATGTCATCAAATATGCCTGAACTGTAAACTATAAGTTGAAATTTCTTTGTCTCAACTTAACAAAATAGCAATATTCATATTTTGCAGGTTCTACTACACTGTAGCTCTCTCTGTGGTAATCCCTTCCTACTCCTCTCCCCCATGCACACACACTGGATTGTTTTGAGCACATTCCTTCCTTCTGGTGATGTTGCAGTGCTATTCTACAACAGTTGCATGTTGTCTGTCATTGGAAAATCATTAACATAACTGGTCATTTTTATATACCAAAGAACATTTATGATATAAACAGAAAATATAAAAGACATACAATGTCTAAATAAAAACAACAAACTCTTCTCATTCATTTTCACATACATTAACCAAAGTTGTCATTTGAGGAAAAAATCTAAGAATTTGTCCCTGGTGCCTTTTTGAGGTTAGACATTTATTTCAGTCACTGGTGGAAGAATTGCTTATTTTGAGCAACAGAAATTATGGCTCTGCGAAGAACCACAATTCTGCTTACCTTAAATTTATCACCTTATTATTCTTAAATCTGTTTATCAAAATCTTTTTGAATAGGATAAACCCAGGTTTTGTAGTCTTTGATTGCCATCTGCTGGTGGTTCTCCATACTAGAAAGTGAAAATTCCCAGGAAGATTGCAACACCCTGGCTATTGCTTGATTTAAGTAGTTCTTGCAACCTCAGAGAGAACGATATTCTAATGCCCATAATGATATCAGAGAATCACGCCAAAGTTTCAGAGAACATGCCTCTCAGAGACATACCTTGGGCAGTTTTTTCCAGGGAGGATGGTTGCACAGCTACTAAGCATCACTCTGCAGGGCCAGTTGCTCACTTTTTTTTTTTTTAAATAGACTTTATTTTTCAGAGCAGTTTTAGGTCCACAGCAAAATTGAGTGGCGAGTACAGAGAGTTCCTATATACCCGCTGCCTCCACACACACACAGCTTCCCCCACTATCAATATTTGGCACCAGAGTGAAATGTTTGCTGCAGTTGATGAACCTATATGGGTGCATCATCATCACCCAAAGTCCATAGTTTCCATTAGGGTTAACTCTTGATGTTGTCTATTCTGTGGGCTTTGACAATGTATAATGATGTGTATTTAACGTTACAGTAGAGAATAGTTTCACTGCCCTAAAAATCCTCTGTGTTCTGTTCATCCCTCCCTAAACCCTGGCAACCACGGATAGTTTTACAGTCTCCATAGTTTTGCCTTTTCCAGAATGTCATATAGTTGGAATCCAATAATACGTGGCCTTTTTATTTTATTATTTTTAAAAATATATTTTTATTGATTTCAGAGAAGAAGGGAGAGGGAGAGAGAGATAGAAACATTATTGATGATAGAGAATTATCAATCTACACTGGGGACTGAGCCGCAACCTGGACATGTGCCCTGACCGGGAATCGAACCATGACCTCCTGGTTCATAGGCCGATGCTCAACCACTGAACCACACTGGCTGGGTGGGATATAACTTTTGTACTGGATCTTTAAAAGGTTTGGCTGATATCCAAGAGTGAAAACTATATTCTGAGTAAAGAGGAAAGAAGGAATTAGTAGAAATGGTGAGCTAGTTCACCCTCTTGTTTACTGCAGGAACATACTTAAGCCATACTAGTTAAAAACCACCTCTCTCTCTCAGCATCCAAAGGAGATTGCAATGTCTCTCACTCATGTCCTCCTTTAATAAAGTTCATTTTAAAGGAAGTATTGCTAATGTGTAGACTAACCTGGAAGCTGGACTGAAAAGTATTTTCCCACCTCTTATTCCTATTCACAGCCAGACTGGACTTCATGCTATTTTCCAAATGTGCTCTGAGATGATTCCACCTGGATTTTTTTCTTTCGTTTCTAGTTAAGTTTCAAGACCTAGCTCAATTGCCTTCTCTCTTCTTTGAAGCCTTCTGATTCTCTCTGTCAAAAGAAAGGACCCTTTCCTATGAACTTATAAATGATTTATTTATATATCTCTTATAACATTTACAATTTCTTTTTTGGGTTTTGTCCACTTATTGAAATATTTTGTTTTCTTTATTAGATTGTAGGTGAGTTTCTGGAGGTCAGAGACCCTGTCTTAAACATTCTTGTACTCCCCACACTGGCTAATAGTGTGTATGAGTTCTGAGAATGTTGAATGTTGAGTGACTGAGTTTATAATAATCTGTGTATTTGGAGGTTGGGAGGTACATTCATTCTGGAGTTGATGTTTTTACGTGGTTTACAGTTACTTGATGTATAGTTGCTATCACTTCCAGGAATGCCCCTTCCACCTCCACCCCCTGCAGCAAACTCACCCAGCATTGAAACATGAGTGATACATCTTTTTTTGTTGTTGTTGCTAATCCTTACCAGAGGATATATATATGCATATTTATTTATTTTTCCATTGATTTTTCAGAGAATGAAAGGGAGATGGAGGGAGGGAGGGACAAAGAGAGAGAGAAACATCGATGTGAGAGAGAGACATCGATTGGTTGCCTCCCGCACACGCCCCAACAGGAGTCAGGTATCGAGCCTGCAACCAAGGTATGTGCCCTTTACTGGAATCAAACCTGACACCCTTCAGTCCTCAGGCTGACACTCTAACCACCGAGCCAAACTGGCTAGGGCAAGAGTGATACATTTTGATTCACAATATGAATATATCTCACTAGGCCTGGCACCTTAAGTATGTAGGTAGTGGAGGAGAAACATTGTTTAAAATGTATGGAGCCAGAAACTATGCTGTGGAAAATTCTTCTACTCATTAGATGGTAAATTTGTAAGCAGAGGATTTGATTGTCATTGAGCCTTGTCAAAAAGGAAAATCTATTTTAGTAGGAATATACTCAATATGCAGTGCATACAATTATGAATGTATCATATTTTTTAAAAATTCTGATGGGAATCATGCAAAATAGGATTTATCAGAATTATTCTGTTTGTAGAATACAAACTTACAGCAATTACAATTATTATAAACTAGAGGCCTGGTGCACAAAATTCATGCACTGGGCGGGGGGAGGTCCCTCAGCCTGGCCTGTGCCCTCTCGCAGTCCAGAACCCCTTGGTGGATGTCTGCCTGCGGGCCTAAGCCCCCTCACAGTCTGGGACCCCTCACTCCTTACCGCCCGCCTGCTTGCTGTTCCTTACCATTCGCTCGCTGCTCCTTAGTCCTGCCACGGAGGTAGGAGAGGCTCCCGCCACCGCTGCTGTGCTCGCCAGCCATGAGCCTGGCATCTGGCTGAGCAGCGCTCCCCCTGTGTTGACCGTCTATTGCCTGGTGGTCAGTGCACATCATAGCGACCGGTCTTTCTGGTCGTTCCGCCATAACGGTCGCTTAGGCTTTTATAATACAGATATTAACTTTTTGAGTAGACCTTTATTTTTTAGAGCAGATTTAGGGTGACAGAAAAATAAAGTGGAAAGTACAGAGGTTTCTCATATCCTTTCTGCCCCCGCATCAACATCCCTCACCAGAGTGGTACAAGTGTTACAACTGATGAACCCACATTACACATCATTACCACCCAAAGTCCATAGTAAATATTAACTTCTGTACCTAATTTTATAATTTTGTATTTTTCTTAATTAGAGATCCTCAATTTTATAAGTTTCAGGACCCAGAAATATTTGCTTTTTAACAAGATGATTTATGTTTTTCCTGAAGTTCTAATCTCTACTGAGATTTTTGTCTTCTTCTTACTCAAATATCTATGCCTTTGAAATTGCCCAGAGTGAACTCTTTTGTTGACTTATGGCGCTCTTCCAGGTTATAATTCAATCTGGGTGGGAAATTTCACTAAGTGCTATTTTATGGCTTACTTTGCAATGCCAATCATTACTTTTTCACCATGCAATTTAGCTGTATTGGTGATGCATAAAGTTAATTCATAAAGAAATGACCTGAGTTTGTTGATACTTCATCGACAACTTGCTGTAGTACAATAAATTTTCAGCTTTGTAATCGCAAAAGTATTGACAAGTCCAACATACTAATGAAAACTGAGGAGCCAAAATACAAACCTGCTCCCAATACTGAAGGAAAAACATAGACCTCAACTCCTCTTTTAAAGTTGTTTTCATGGTTTTAGAGTTGAGCATAAACAAGTTCTAATGTCTTTCTAACTCACACCTCCCTTCACATTCTCTCCAAGTCTGAGATTGGGATTTCATTGGGTCCTAAGGGCCTTAGGGGGATAGGGAATGAAAGAATTGCAATTGTTTAGTACCTTTTACCGAGTCAAAGTTTCCACATGTAGGCTACAATTTGAAATTTCAACTGAAAAAGTGTTGTGGAAGCTTTTTGTCAATCATAAGTGTTGTAGAAATGTTACTTTGTTGATGTTACTGTTGTCATTATGATGGAGGTTACTTTTCATTTTTATTAGAGACAAATAAAAGAAATTGGTTAACCTGAAGAAATTTAGCTCTTTTTTAAAAAATGTGTTTTTATTGATTTTATAGAGACAGGAAAGGAGAGGGATAGAGAGATAGAAACATCAATGACATTGAACGGCTACCTCCTGCACACCCCCTACTGGGGACCAAGCCTGCAACCGGGAGGTGTGTGCCCTGACCGGGAATCAAACCGGTAACCTCTTGGTTCATGGGTCGATGCTCAACCACTGAGCAACACCATCTGGGCAGATTTAGCTTTTAATGGGAAAAAATCCTGACTCTGAAACAAAATAATAAGGGTGATTTGCTAGGCTTTGGCAGTGAAGGTTATTGTAAGGTTGGGGGGAAAGAGGACTGGAAACACTGTATGTATCTACTTAGTAATTCCAGTCTTTTTGAGGCTAATTCCATTAAGTAGAAAATTAAATAATGTTGATTATGGCTACATAAATGTATTTTGGTATGTATAAATGTAAGTCAACACCAGTAGTACAGGATGACTTGCAACGAAGAAAAGAGTCACTCTAAAGAAAAAGCAAATTATTAAAAGGAACCTAAAAATAGTTAGGCTTTCTACACTTGAGAGGAAATATCTGCCTAGCAATTAAATATTCATTTATAGACACGCATAGAGACAACACAAAAATGCCTTTTAACATGTACCATTAGAACGAGAAGAAAATGTGGTTGTAGCTCTGGTTCTACCATACTCATTTCCTTTTAAATATTTCATTAAAATGATCTCTTGAAAGGAACTATTGTGTTGGCTTAAAAGCATCACAGTGAATCAGAAATTGTGACTAATTAAAGGTATAATTCAGATTTGCTTTGGAGAATATTTGGATGATTTGAGTTTATCTATGTTCAATAAAGTTAAGTTTTAGGGTGAAATGTGTTTATACTTTTGGAAATAGAATACATTTTCAAATCTTTAATCTGCTTTGGTAAAAAAAAATCATATTTTAGACTGGTCTGGATGTTAGTAAATAAATGCGATTTGTTCAAAATGTTGTTTCATGGTTCAGTTCTGTTCAAGCCACTCTTAGACACGACCCCAAAGCTGCAGTGAAAAGATTACTACTGCAGAAAAAAAGTCAGAAGTGAAGTATTTATCATCAATAATTTATGTTGCCACGAGATTATAAAACTGATGTGTTATCTTTACACAAATGCTGAGTAAAACATGTAATCAGAGCAATAAAAAATAACCAGCTCAGCATTATTAATAGCTGGGAAGACTTAATAACAAATTCAACATAACCAAAAGAAACGAGGATCCTACCCATATCCGCTGAGCCAGCTTTTGTTTCTGAAAGCCAGGCCAATAGTTCTGAGCATCTTAGCTCTGGGTGATCGCAATACTGCTCTGACTTCATAGTCCAGTCCTCTTCCTCTCATGTCTATGTTTTATTTTCCCCCCTCTAATATAGTCTTTGATAACTTTATACAGAACAAAGTGAGGAGGGAAACACAGAGAAAATGATTTTCTGAAATTTCCTTTCAAAATGGGACATTTCAAAGGGAAGACAGAATCCATGTGAACATAGTCTATGGCAAAGGAAAGCATTACTGATAATGATACTACTAGTTTTGAGGACATGATATAAAAGATGACATAGGGCTAGATTTCTCTTCCAACAACGGCAAGTATATGGAAAGGAACTTAGTAAATAGAATATAAAGTCTTAAAGTGGCTTTTTAAAAATACAGTGTACTATGTAATAGGACATAGAGCAATCACGGTCTTCGCCTACTGCCTGGGTCGGAGAAAGCGCGGTTGGCTTGGCGGCGGGGACGGGGAGGTCACCCTCTCTTCCGGCTCGGGGAATGTCCAGCTGTGAAATGGGCGCATGGAAGACCTCAGTCTTTTAATAAAAGGAATACGTGGCAAACAAAACCTTGTCCGCCCTGTTCTGAGTGACCCTTGTTTCCAAAATGTGGGGGCTGGAGGAGCGGATCCGGAACCTAAAGAAAATGATTACCCGCCATGGAAATTAAAAAGCGAGAAGGCAGAACTGGGTGAGGTAGGGGTAGGAGAGAGGGAGAGACAAGGACGTCCTGCGCCCCCAATCCCACCCCGTGAACAGCCCGCACCCAGTGCTCGGCGCGGAAGCCGTCGTTGGGGCTCCACTCACCGCCCCCTGGGCCGGGAGTGGGTCCTGGGACAGGAGGCAAAGAAGAAGGGTGGAGGGACTCCAGGACCAGGAGCCGGGTCCTGGGGGCGGGCCTACGGGAGCTCGGGGGGCGGAGCTGTAGCTCCGGGGGCGGGGCCAGGGGCGGGGCCTCGCAGAATTTCACGGCTGCAGCGCGCCACGTCTCCCTTAGCGAGCGCCTGAAGCAGAGGCAGG
>NW_005871264.1:2066921-2069484 GCF_000147115.1 Myotis lucifugus | reverse complement strand
GGGCCGGAGCGCTGGGCGTCAGAGCGCTGAGCGGGGTCGTGGGGGCGGCGGGGAGAAGAGGGAGGCAGAGGAGGGTGGGCCCATGGCGGGGCAGCAGTTTCAGTACGATGACAGCGGGAACACCTTCTTCTACTTCCTCACCTCCTTCGTGGGGCTCATCGTGATCCCGGCCACATACTACCTCTGGCCCCGAGACCAGAATGCCGGTAAGTTCCTCCTGCAGCTGCCCGCGGACCTGCTCAGGCCCCGCCGGCCCCTCCGGGCCGCGCCGCTCCCGCCAGCTCGGGCCCAGCCCAGCTCGCCGCGTCCCGGTGATACCGCCCGCGCGGCCCGGTCTGGCGTCCAGGCGTCCGCCGCTCGCGGGCCCCGGGCGCGGCGGTGTTCATCTCGGTGCCCCTCCGGGCTCCTCTCCACCAGCCTTCATTGTCCTCCTACAGTGGGGAGTTTCGCTTCTCCCCCTCTCCCATTGTTCTGGACACTCGGCAGCCTCCTCCTGTCTCTTTGTCTTCTCGGCCTCTGGTTTTATTGTGTATTTTTCTTTATGGAGGGAGCAGGATGGGAATGGGGCGTGAGAGAAGAGTTGGCAAAGGCGGTAGCCGAAGGTGCAGGCACAACTCTCAGTCCCCCAGCCACGTTCCTCTGCCCCCACCCCCGTTCCTCTCCCCCACCCCGGTTTCCCAGCTGCAGCTGTCGTTACAGATGTTTTAGGTGCCGTCTGAGCTGGGTGGCATGTTTAGGATTCCAGCGGAGCTCACCAGCCGTCCCTCCCCCGTCCCTTTCCCCCCTCGCTTTTCCATTTGTTAACTCATACTTGTGGTGGTTATTCATTCCCCTTAGCAAAAATAGGCTTTCCTCTATTTCCCTTTCTTTTGGCGTTTCCTGTTTGTGGCGGAAAAAGTGCGAGTGCGAAGGATTAAGGCTTGGAGGTAGTTTGTCTTGTAGGTAGTTATGAGGTAGCTGGTTCATTTGCTTTTAGTTGCAAATCTTTTCACATTAAATGACCATTGGATTAGAACACAGAATATAGATTCTTGTCAAGGTATTTTATGTGTGGGCAATGCGTGCATTCCATTTGTTGCACTCTCCTAGGGCATATGGCAGGTGCTATTCTTAATGCAGATGGAACTGTAAGGCCCTAATAGGTTATTTATGGAAGCGTTAACAGTGACTAGTAGGTTTTGAGTACTAACATTTAGGGAAAGTTTCTACTTCACAAGAGCTTTGCTAACTTGATTAAATTTTCCCTTAAGTTGGGTGTGGTGGAGGTCTAGGTTGTCCAGGTTATATACTGTACTTTGGGGTAAATGTTAACACAAACATTTGAATATGTCCAGAACTTATGCTTTAAGGCTGATTATTGCTTTCCAAAATTCTTTGAGTTATAGAAGTTAAAATTGAATGTAGGATAAATAATAGCAAAGGGTTCCATTTTTTTTGTACATTTAGCAGTAATTAAAATATCCTGTAGGTGCAGAATACTGATCAAAGTTACCAGTTTTCTCATTCAGTGGGTAGTTTATTAAAATTGGATTTTGATCTTTTGTGCCTTTTCTTTCCTAAGTTTATTTAAATTTCTGGGTTCTTTGGACAGTAGTTGTGTATAAGTGACAAAGTCTATTGTTTCCCTTTGCAAATCCTAGGCCATTTTGGTAATTTTATTTCAATTAAAAAGAGTTCATTTTTCAGTATAGAGTTTATTTTCACTTATCACCCATTTGTATGTGTAGTTGGTTGTGTGGAAGACGAAAGGGTATTGGGAGAGTAGGTAGGTTTGGTTTGAATGTGCGGCGGTGGGTGAACCTATAGGTTCATCTCACTTAAGCAATGTGCAAGAAGCTGCCCGGATTTCAGAAATTAGTCATTTTAGTCTCCATTGAATTTTTGAAATTTGAAAGTTATGTATATATATAATTATTATTTTTAAAATATATTTTTATTGATTTCAGAGAGGAAGGAAGAGGGAGAGAGAGATAGAAACATCAATGATGAGAGAGAATCATTGATTGGCTGCCTCCTGCATGGGATTGAGCCTGCAACCTAGGCATGTGCCCTTGACTGGAATCGAACCTGGGACCCTTCAGTCTGCAGGCTGATGCTCTATCCACTGAGCCAAACCAGCTAAGGCTTGAAAGTTATATTTTCATAATGGGTTTTATATGATAAAATTTGCCTGATAACATATCATAGGCAGGTCATACTTGAGCCCCTTCATATAGTTTGGTCTTTGGAAAAGTGGTAGGGAATTAATATTGACTAAGTCAATATGGACTTCAAATGTTACTTTATTTAATCCTCAAAAATATACAATGAAGTAGGTACTATTATTTTTTTAAATATATTTTATTGATTTTTTTACAGAGAGGAAGGGAGAAGGATAGAGTTAGAAACATTGATGAGAGAGAAACATCGATCAGCTGCCTCCTGCACACTCCCTACTGGGGATGTGCCCACAACCAAGGGACATGCCCTTGACCAGAATCGAACCTGGGACCCTTTGAGTCCGCAGCCGATGCTCTATCCACTGAGCCAAACCGGTTAGGGCAGTAGGTACTATTATTATCAC
>NW_005871264.1:2054843-2066821 GCF_000147115.1 Myotis lucifugus | reverse complement strand
GGTCAGTTTAGCTTCCAATCCCTCTGTTATTTCCATATTGCTAGATAGAAAGTTAGATGTTTATCTGCCCTTTCTTCACACCTGGCTCTCTGCTTCAGATTTGCCTTAGCCAGTAAGTGTGCATATGTTGATGTTTGTTTGGTCTTGCCTCACATTGCATTATAAAAGTTAAGGTGGATACTTAAATGCTATTCTAATCATCATGAAAATTGGTGTGTATCTTTAGAATAGAGTCGTTTCTTTAGAATTGCAGTGGTATTAAAAGGATGTTTTTGTCATAGTGACATTTTCCCCAAAGTGTCTTGAATATCAGAGAAATCTTGAATTATAGGTTCACCCAAAGCTCTGAAAAAAATAGTTTCTCAGATTTTTGCAGCAAAATAATTTGGTGACTTGTACTGACAGGAGGCTACTTATAATATTTATTCATCTCACTTAAAAAATCATATTTTGCTGTTGTAGTATTTCTTTGTTTGTTTATTGGAGCTGTTTTAGACCTCCAGGGCTTGTTAGGTAGAAATATACTGTCTTTCTAAAATCTGAGAAATTTTGAAGTATATCTGTCCTCAAAGATTTTGAATAAAGGATGTGGACCTGTAATAGTACTTTTGAATAACACAATAGGATATTTTAATATTTGAGTTTTAAGCTTATGTTATTTAATTTTCCTGTGAAACTATAAGTAGCCAATACAAAAAGTTAGGCATATGAATCTGAATTTCAGAGTTCTTATGGCAGTCTTGACTTTTCAGGGATATCCTCTGTATGAAAGCATGAAAAGATTTTCTTTGCCAGCAATTATACAACCTTAAAGTTTAGCTTAAGTAATTTTTGTTTAGCTTTTTAAAAAAAGATGACATATTTGGGGCTTTTAGTTTCATGGTTAATAGTTGTTTTAGTGTAGCTCATTTGGAATTATTGGGCTCTCAGAAAATATGGCACCATTTCACAGATTGTAAAATCTAGGTTTTGAGAAATAGAAATAGCTTGGTCATTGGCATATTTGGCATGTTAATTGAAGTTAGTCTGTTATCCAAAACATTATCAGTAGGATCCTTTTGCCTTGATGTTTTGTCTAATATTTTGGGTTAAGTGGGCTTATAATTAATACCCCTTTTAGTAGTTGAAGGTGATAATATTGTAATGAACCCAGTTATTAATAACTGGGAAGGAGCAAAGAAGGCCAAATATTATAGGCATGGCCAATAAAGTCTGGGTGAAATAGGGAAGGTACTTTGTTAGTCACACCTAGGAACAGGTCATTGGCCAGAGTAGGTGTGGCTACAGCAAGTGTGGGAAGATTTAAGATACTTAAGCTCCTAAACAGAGGAGTTCTCTCTCCTGCTTGCTCGAATTTGACTCCTGGCTTGTGGTGTTCTCATGCTCCTGCATTTGCCAACATGGCCCACTGCCATGTGTACCCCCCACACAATGGACTGATGGAATGTAACTAGCCTGACCCAGCACTACCAGGACTGGAAATTGGACACTAGTTTTGTTTCTAGCTCTGCTGAATCTCCATTTGCAAACAGAGGGATGTAACTCCACACAAGTCTCTAATCCTCTTGTGAGAGTTTCAGAAGATCATTTGTCTTGATATTGTAAGGACCACCCCCCTAGCACTCAGTTGGGAAAAGCGATTCTCCACATCCACTGGTGGATACCCCACTTTGATAACAATTAGACATTTATATAACTTAGAAGTAATCATCCCAATAAGTCTAGTATCCACCTGACACTATACTTAGTTATTGTAATATTATTGACTATATTCCCTGTGCTGTACTTTACCTTCCTATGACTGTTTTTGGAACTGGCAGTTTGAACTCCTTAATCCCTTCACCTTTTTCTTCCATCCCACCCAACCTTGCTCCCATCTATCTGGTGGCCAATGATTTGTTTTCTGTATCTATGAGTTTGTTTTTGTTTTGTTTGTTTGTATTGTTTTTCAGAGTGCACATATAAGTGAAATCATACAGTATTTATCTTTCTCTGACATAGTTAACTTTGCATAATACCCTCTAGATCCACCTATGTTGTTGAAAAGGCAAGATTTCATTATTTTTTATGGTTGAGCAAAATTCCATTTTGTGTGTGTGTGTGTGTGTGTGTGTGTGTATTACATCTTTTTTTTTAATGTTTTTTATTGATTTCAGAGAGGAAGGGAGAGGGAGTGAGAGATAGAAACATCAATGATGAGAGAGAATCATTGATCGGCTGCCTCCTACACACCCCCTACTGGGGATCAAGCCTGCAACATGGGCATGTGTCCTTGACCAGGAATTGAACCATGACCTCCTGGTTCATAGGTCCACGCTCAACCACTGAGCCACACCGGCAGGGCTATACTACATCTTCTTTATCCATTTATCAACCTGTGGGCACCTAGGTTGCTTCCATATCTTGGCTATTGTAAATAATGCTGCAGTGAACATAGGGGTGCATATATCTTTTCTAATTAGTTTTTTGGATCTCTTCAGATAAATATGTAGAGGTGAAATTGCTGAAAACTTTTTGATCTTACTCCTTGATCTTTTTCAGTACTTACTGTGTGATCTTAGGCAGATTACTATTTAACTTCTATGTGTTTACTTATCTGTAAAAGAGAACGTAGTTACCTGTTTCATAGAATTTAAAGTCAGCATTAAACAAATAGATACATGTAAAGTGTTAGCAGTGTCTGGCACATAGTGGGGCTGTTAGCTCCTTCTGTTTTTGCTGGTTACATATCCTTTAAAAATATATATATTTTTTATTGATTTCAGAAACATCAATGATGAGAGAGAATCATTGATTGGCTGTCTCCTGCACGCCTCCTACTGGGGATAGAGCCTGAAACCTGGGCATGAGTCCTAACTGAGAATTGAATCATGACTTCCTCGTTCATAGGTCAACACTCAACCTCTGAGCCATTCTGGCTGAGCTGGTTACATAGTCTTTCTGGAACAGTTTCATTGGGAACTTAAGTACTCAGATTTTTATTTTTGTTTGGAAGGATTAATGAAACTTTTTTAAAAAATTACATTTCTTTATTCTTATTTGCTTACTCCCTCTCAAATGTCAAGTGATTCATCTCTGACCTGGGAATGTCAGTAGGAGTCCACTTCTAGTGCTTAGTAGTAGAGTAAGAAAACTCTAAATTTGAAAAGTTAGAAATTTTGGTTTTAAGTTCCAACCTAGTCCCTATTTAGTTATGTCTGAACTCACAGCTTCATTTTGTAGGGGTAGTAATAAAAACCTGCCCTACCTACCCAACAAGTGATTATGAGAAGCAAATAAATAAATGCATATAAACAAGCAAAACTGTGCACTGTAGAAATTGCTTCATTTAGCAAATGTTTATAGAGCATTAACTTTGTGCTAGATGCATCTTCTAGATAATGGATTAGAAGCATAAGGGAACTGAACAAAAATTACCGATGGCTAATTAAATATTTTGGTGTATGCAACCCCATTGTTTTCCCCCTGTGGGGATGACTTTAGACATAATTCCTCCTCTTGTGGGGAAAGGCCTCACATCCCCTCCAGTCTTGAGTGAGATAATTGTGGTCCCTCCTCATCAGCTCTGCTGTTGTTCATTGAATGTTTACTAGCATCAAGGTGGGTAATACTAAATGCACTCACAATAGCACTTTGAGCTAGATTCATGTATTATCTCAGTTTTATTAATGAAAAAATGGAGCCTTAGAGAGGTAACTAACTTGCCTAAAGCCATATAGCTACTAGGTAGAAGATTGGGTGTTAGACCCAAATCTGTCTTATGCTAGAACTTCTCTTATTAGCCACTAATCTATACTGCCTCCTGTAGTTAATATAACATAATAAGTATTAAAATGGCAAGTGGAAAATGCTCTGGGAGGACAGAGGAAGGAGTGGATAATTTTGTTTTGGGATTTAGGTGTTTCATGCACAGGAGAGGTGATTTATGATAGGTCTTAAAAGGTAAGTGGGATAAGAACATTCTAGATGTGGGGAAAGCATATGCAAAAGCAAGACGATGTTTAGAAATGGTAAAAATTTAATGTCATTGACACTTAGGAGCATATCAGCCATTTTAGGAAGTTCATACTTTATTTGGTACGTTATTGCATAAACAATGGAGGTTTTTAAGTAGGGGAACAACATAGTCAGTTTTGCTCTTGTGGAGCATTGTATAAAGAATGATTTCATAGAAGCGGGGGTGGTGGCTAGGTGGAAAAAAAGTAGATGGAGAAGGAGTCCATTTCAGAGACTTATTAGTCCATTGAGATATCAGGATGTAGGGGAATGGGCAGATTCGAAAGAGAATTCTAAGGTAACTTGGGCTATTTATGGAATATAAGTAGAGAGAATGAGAGAGTGGAATGTAGATTTTGAATTTTCACTCATCTCTGTTTTTACTTATTTCTCTTTTTCTTAAAAGCTATTTGGTGATTGGCCCAGTAATAACCCATTAACATTTGTCAGTTTTGAAGATTGAGTGCAGGGAAAAGGACGGGTATGAACATTTTTATTTAAAATGAAATATTGGTCTTACTGATTTAGTTTAGATGATTTCTAATTACAGTAATTTTCTCAATTTCTTGAATAGATTTATTTGTGTGTGTGGTTTTTTTTAAACAAAAAACTGGCTAGTATCAGCTTTATGTTCAAAGGAATATATTTTATGAGTGTGCATATTTAATTTAGAGCAGCTGTTGCCAACCTCTCGGACTTCACAGACCACCAGTGGTCCACAAACCACTGGTTGGCGACCGCTGATTTAGAGCATATAGTCTTCCTAAGACTTTAGATCTCAAAGGGATATTAGAGATCTGAGAAGTTTGAGTTGTTTTAAAATAGTCATTCCCACTGTGTTCCATCTTGACAGAAAGGGGTATTAGACTGGTAGTATAGACACACTGAAGTCCTACACAGTAGAGGAAACCAGCTGAGTACTTGGCAGTATGAATTATATTACAGCATTTAGGCTTTATAGATGTGGTGACAAACATTGGGTTAGTAAATGCTTTGTGTAAAATTGTTTTTATTTAAAGGTCATATTGCATTCTTGCTTGATCTTAGAGAAGCTAAAAAACAAAGATAGGCTTATTTTTGTTTCCTCAGATGTTCTCTTAATCATACTTTTTATTCAGACATAAAGGTCATAACAAATATATCCATATTGTACCTGGACTTCCTTTTTAAAAATGTTTCCTATTGCCGAAACCGGTTTGGCTCAGTGGATAGAGCGTCGGCCTGCGGACTGAAAGGTCCCAGGTTCGATTCCGGTCAAGGGCATGTACCTGGGTTGCGGGCATATCCCCAGTAGGAGATGTGCAGGAGGCAGCTGATCGATGTTTCTCTCTCATCGATGTTTCTAAAGACATAAAGGTCATAACAAATATATCCATATTGTACCTGGACTTCCTTTTTAAAAATGTTTCCTATTAACAGACTATTGATAAGAAATGTTGCCACCTCACCATCACATTGCTTCTTTGAAAAGTGATGTTCATTCTCTTAACATTGTGGAATTGTGTTTGTGTCAGTATGGATGGAGGAATTTTCTCATATAGATTTCAAATCATTTGGCTTTAGATTTTTGCCTGTTTAGTTAAATCTAGTAGTTATTGGTTGAACATTTCACTGTTTGCCTGTACTAGGAGCAGCAGACACCTATAGAGATGAATGCAATATAGTCCTGTTTTGATAAGTCTGTAATCAGGGTGGAGTGGAAGGATTATAATTAGATAAGTACACAAATTATTATATTCAGAGCACAACAGAATGTATAGTTTTTTTTGTAAGCTATAAAAATATTTAAAAATTTATAATTCCACTTCTGGGACTCTTCTGAGGATACAGTCCTTTTATACTAAACTGGGTGTTTGCTTTTCTTTTGGACTTTGACATTTTATAGCAAATTGAGAAAAAAGAAACAAGAAAGAACTGGTTTGCCATCCCCCCCTCCCCCTGAAATTTAAGTGCTGTGTTGCCTTGTCCCACACAAGTAGAACTGAAGTCCTTGCAGCAGTTTTATTTGTTGCACTTTCTTTTTTGTAAAATTCTATTTCGACTTTTTATTAGAGGTATCATCTGATAAGTTGTTTTTAGCTACCTCTCGTTCTTAAAATTTTTGACTTGGATTTCTTACATATTACATTTTCTGCTTTGGATATACAGTTAGGATAGGTGTGATTAAATTAATGAGAAGAGGGACACTGTATTTTAGACAATCTAGCTATTCCTTTAGTAGAGGAAGGCAGTTAAAACAGTGATTAATCATACAGGCTTATGAGTTTAAACCTGGGCACAATTCCTATCTCTTCTTTAGTGGTTACTTGCTATTCCTTTGATACCATCTGTAACTTTGGGCAAGTTACTGAACCTCTCGGAGCGTTTAAAAAAAAAGTATAATACATACATACCCCCAGGGTGATAGGGGAGTGTCCTAAATGAGATAATTCATACATTCACCAAATGAGCACCTCCTATTTGCCAGACATTGTGTTAGGCACTGGAATATGGGGGTGAACAATATAGATGAGATACCTGTTCTTTTGAAGCTTACATCTTAATGTGGGGGAGACATACTACATATAAACAATAAAAAATATCAGATAGTGATAAATACTGTGTAGAGAAGTAGAGTATTCAGAGAATCTTCCTGAGAACGTTTCTTCAAGCTGAGTGACAAAGGAGAGTCAGCCATTCAAAGACATGAATTGGATGAGTAAAGCCTATTTCAGGCTTGAGGAACAGTTGTGTACAAAAGCTTTTACTAGTAAAGCAAGAAACAGTGTACATATTCCAGGAACAAGGGAGACCAAAGTGGCAGGAATGTGGCGGGTGAGGAGAGTAATCTGGGATAAAGTCAGAGAGGGAGCTGGGATGCATCATATCTGTAAGCCAGGGTAAGAGGCTTGAATTTTATTTTAGATGCAATGGGAAACTATTGAAGGTTTATAAGCAGAGAAGTGACAAGGTCTGACTTACTACTGTATTTCTTAATGAGATGAAAACATTCTTTTTTTTTTTAAATATATTTTATTGGTTTTTTACAGAGAGGAAGGGAGAGGGATAGAGAGTTAGAAACATCGATGAGAGAGAAACATCGATCAGCTGCCTCCTGCACACTCCCTACTGGGGATGTGCCCGCAACCAAGGTACATGCCCTTGACCGGAATTGAACCTGGGACTTTTCAGTTCGAAGGCTGATGCTCTATCCACTGAGCCAAACCAATTTTATGAGTAAAATGCAGCAGGGTGGGGTGGCAGGAATTGGATACTTGGCCATATAAAGGACTTGTATAAAACACTGTAAAATCTCAAATGGAAAATTATGTGACAGTGAATGAAGAATGGGATATATATATATATATATATATATATATATATATATAGTCAAAATCTATAATTAAGGGTGGTGGACAGACACATTAGGTTTCAGGTATCTGTTTTAATTATAAAAGGTAAATAAATCCCAGAATAAAAAAAAAGAAAAAAAGGAGAGGCTGGGAGCTTATGTCACCAGGGTGCTTGGCCAGCCTGAAAACGGCCCTCAGCCCCTCACCCAGACTGGCCAGGCACCCCAGTGGGGACCCCCCATCCTAAAGGGGGTGTGGCCAGCCTGAAAACAGCCATCAGCGCCTACCCAGGCTGGCCAAACCTCCATGGGGTGAGGGTCCCCACTGGGGTGGACATCCTCCAAGGGGTCCCACACTGCAAGAGGGCATAGGCTGGGCTGAGGGACCCCCCCCCCCCCCCAGTGCACAAATTTTTGTGCACCGGGCCTCTAGTTTTCTATAAATTGAATGATTCAAGGTAATTTGCAACTTCAGGTTTTGGCAAGGAAATAGTTCTTTTCAGAAATTTCAGAATACATTATACTGTATATATATCCCACGTTCAAAGACTGTTAAATTGTGTTGTTTACCCATATCTTCAGAAAAAAATCACTTCTACTGTTGTGGTAAACAACCTGCTTCCCTATTTATAATGGTCTGGCCCTCTAGCAACTTCAGCATGAAATTATAGCTAATTTGCCTACAAACGTCAGGTGGTCATAATAATCTGGCCACTCAGTGTATATGTTTTGTTTACATTTGCTTGGGGTATAGGACTTGGGTTCTGAATATGATACAATCACTGGACATTTTTTTCCAAGCCACAGGTGTGTCATTATGTAACACTAGTGACCCAGTGTGTGAAATCACGTGAGACCCAGACCCGTGGGAAATCACACGAGACCTGGGACCACAGAACCTGCCGCACCGCGGGACTCCCCCGAGACCCAGAGTCAAGTCCCCGTCCACCCGCGTGTGCCTTGCTGTGCACACAGCCGCTTGGTGACCGGTCTTTGGTCGTTACAGCGTTAGGGCCACTGGGTTTTTATAACATAGACTAGGTATTTTGATCATACTTTAGATAACCTACAGCATTTTTAATCTCCATAATGTAGCTACTTGCTGTATTTTAAAGTGGTCTTTACAGAGGTTGCTTACAATAACAGATAACACTTGTAATTGTGAGATATACCGACCTCCTTGGGATAATTGTGGAAATTATTATTATTGTTATTGCCTTCAGATGATCTCTAAGTATGCCTAACTACCATTGAGATTTTAGGAGGAAGAGGGGGCTGTTTTTTTGTTTGTTTTGTTGATGTTGCTGCTTGGCTTTTTGGTCTTTTAAAATAGTTATCAAGCTCCCCAGCTTGATTGTCCCAACAATGAGTGAGCCAGTATCATATTGGTGAGTATCTATCAACTAACTGCAGATAGACTTTGGATAGCTAGAAAACTGATGTATAATGTTTTTAGACTTTTTGGAATATTGAATATAACTTTTGATTCTTGGTACTGTTTTCTGGGATCCTTTTAAGGATTTAGGAATAGTTTTAAGAGTCTCTGAATTTTGGAAAGAGAAATGTGGAACATCTTTTTCTTTTAAATAAATGGTTATCTGTATATCATTTGGCTTTAATTTTAATAATCTTTGTTAAAAGGCATGTCCTAAAATTTAATCCTCAAAATATAAAAATTTATAGATATATTTATCTGAACTGAAAAATGAAGTCAGACTTTTCTGACCAAGTTTCATTTGCCTAATTGGTTTAACAGTGAGGACTGCTTTTGCCAATTAGGTTACACAGCATATATTTTCTATAAATTGAATGATTCAAGGTAATTTGCAACTTTAAGTTTTGGCAAAATATGGTTAAAGTAGAAGATAAAGCCATTTTGTCTTTGTCTTTATATTTTGCCATATGGGCCAAAGTGTACTTTTTATTTTTAAAAATAAGTTATAGTATTTACAGTTTTAACTCTTTTTGGACATATAGAATATTTACAAGTTGCTTATTAGTGAAAGCATACATATTTTACTTTTATTTTAATAATTTATCAACTTGTAATATTTATGTTGCCTTGATAACATAAATGTAGTGTCAGATATTTTAACACATAAAACCTTATAGATGTTAAACTTAAGTATGATGTATAAACTTATGATATGTAATAAGTCTTTGGTGATATGTGCCAAAGCATTTATAGGTGTAATGTCTTGATGTCTGCAACTTGCTCTAAAATAATTCAGATAAAAAGGAGGGGAAGGGAAAGTGGGAGCTAGAGTTAAAGTCAAAGCTGCAAAATCTGTGAATTTAGGTGAAGGGTGTTTATTTTAATATTTTTTTTAGCTATGCTGAAGGCCTGAAAATGTTTGAAATATAAAGTTGGAAAACCGTAGTAGTCACAGGGATTAAAAACTTAATTTTAAGAAGTATGTGTCAGTGTTATAAGAAATGTCTTACCAGGGTGAAAGTACGTTAGGATACAATTATGTGGGGGAAGTAGAATAGATGGGCTTGTTCATGGATGATGGTGGTATGAAATTACTATGGTTTTTAGATGCCATTGGTACATTTAACAGCAATGGAACTATTTTATTTTAAAATGTCAACTTTATGTCAGAAATGGCATCTTTTGCAACTCTTCAAACTTACGATGAAACATTTTTTATGCCAAATTAGAAATCTATAAGAAGGTACATGATTTTAATGAAATTTTTGTGGTAAACAGGCAGGCAGGTTTGAAGACTTCAGACCTGGCTAACCATTCTTTCAGCTCTTTGGGTTCTAGGAATATGGTGCTCTGAGTTCATTCAGTTATACTACACTTTGGCAGATTATCATGGCATGGCCAGATGGATGTGACTGTTTTAGCAAAGGCACTGTATGGCACAACCATAATGGCTTCCCCCCCCTAAACCTGAACTACTCCCAAAGACATATAACCTTATGTTCAACTGCTGAGAGCAATCATAATATGTTATGTTATTACGCTGTTTTTTAAACTACAGAATTGTTTTATGACCTTGTAATTTCCCTTTTCTATAAATATGGATAATTTCTTAAAGAAACTATATCATATGTTAATGATATTACTAACATAATTTTTACTGGCCATGAAATTAGTAATTTCATAAACTGGAAGTTTAAAAAGTGAACTGCTTTTTTTTATTCTTTTAAGTGTCTATGTCATTGTACTGTGGGATAAACCATACCTTGTAATACTTATTGACTAACTTAAATTTCTCTTAAAAGGTTAAGAATTTTAATTTTTGGATTGGAAGAGTGAGACATAATGTACATATTGTACAAGACTGTGGAGGCTGAAAACCATGTGTACTTTTTTCTCTTGGCCAGAGACATTGGGAGAATATCATTTCTTTGAATAGATCAGGCTCTCTGGCTAATAGACTTCAGCATTGTTCTTATAATCTTATCAATTGTCTCCTTGGTTTTGTGCCTGAAAATGGGAGATTGTGGAGGCTTAATTTAATGAAATACAGATAAAAAAATCACCAGTGGTATTTTCAGAAGTGTCCATAATTTAATTATGAAATTCAGAAAATTAACATTATTACCATTTCCTTTTCAGATCCCATTCAAGTTTTGTCACTTATCTTACTGATGTCCTTTATAGTAGAAGATCCAATTCAGAATTACACATTACATTTAGTCGACACGTTTCTGTAGTTTTTTTAAGTGCAGCACAATTCTTCAGCTTTTTTCTTGACTTTAAAGATTATTTTTAGAATGAACCTGAATTTGGATTGTCTGGTGTGTTTTGTTTTTTAATCCTCACCCAAGGATATTTTTCCATTGATTTTTAGAGAGAGTGGAAGAGAGGGAAAGACAGAAATATTGATGTGAGAGACACACATTGATTGGTTGCCTCCTGCACAAGGCCCTATCAGTGCTTCTGTCTTTGGTCCTCTTGCCTCCTTCTAATAAGGACCCCTGTGATTATATTGGGCCCACCCAGATAATCTAGGATAACTTCCTCATCTCAAGATCTTTAATTTAGTCACATCTGTAGAGTCCCATTTGCCATGTAAGTTAATATGTTCACTGGTTCTGGGTTTTAGGATGAAGACATCTTTGGGGGAAGAGGGGGCGGGAATTATTCAGCCTATTTCCCCACTGTGAAATCATTCTTTTCTCTTTTGTAATGTTTTTGTGGGAAGATACTTGGATCCCTTCCTCTTAATGGAGAAAGATATCTAGAAGCCAAGATCTGGGTGCTAGGTGTGCTCACTACTATTGAGATGTCAGTGTTCTAGCCTCACTTATTAGATAGAGCTAGGGAATATGTATGTATGTGTATTGAGCTACTTCTGTATTAAAAAATATTAGTTCATACTGAGACCTTCAATTCTGATCCAATAACACACACACACACATCTATACTAATAATAGCCCTCACATCATCACAAGATGGCTGTCACAAGATGGCTGTGTGCACAGCGGAAGCGGGGCCCAGTGGCCACTCTGCATGGTGAGGCCTGGGGGTTGCATGGCTCTGCGCGACGTAGAGGAGGCTGGTCCTGGCGTCTCCGCTGCCTTGCGCGGAGGAGGCTGGTCCTGGCAGAGGAGGTGCGTCATGGCAGGGGAGGGCAGTTGTGGGCGATCAGGCCAGCAGGGGAGGGCAATTGTGGGCAATCAGGCCGCCATG
>NW_005871264.1:2049749-2054743 GCF_000147115.1 Myotis lucifugus | reverse complement strand
CTGATTCCAGTTACCTCTAGAGGGGGTGGGCAAAAGTAGGTTTAACAGTAATAATATAACAAGAATAAACTGTGTTTTGTATACTAACAACTGTATACCCACTTTTGCTCACTCCTGTATTATTTGAGTCAGTCTTCCTGCATATTTCCCTTTCTGCCACCTCCCCTTCAACTACATGGATCCTCCTTTACCATATCTGGTTCTGGTAGCTCCTGCCATATAGCTGCCTTGTGAATGCTTTTCTCAAAGCATGGTGCTAACAGGATAGTTGGACTCCTTTTTTTTTAAAATTTTATTTTTAGGTATTTTATTATTTCATTTTATTTATTTTTATATATTTTATTGACTTTTTACAGAGAGGAAGGAAGAGGGATAGAGAGTTAGAAACATCGATGAGAGAGTAACATCGATCAGTTGCCTCCTGCACACCCCCCACTGGGGATGTGCCCACAACCAAGGCACATGCCCTTCACCGGAATCGAACCCGGGACCCTTGAGTCCGCAGGCCGATGCTCTATCCACTGAGCCAAACCGGTTACGGCGGTTGGACTTCTTAACATGGTGGCTTTGAAGCATTCTGTTATCTATAAAGTTCTTTTACTTATTTGACATCTCATTTAAGGACTGTGGTTTTGTAGTTTCCTAATAGCATTAGCCAGCTGGACTCAGTTTAGATGACTTTGGTTTTATTGGCAACATCCAAAGCATCCTAAATAGTTAGGACCCAGTTGAACATATGCCTTCTCTCCAATAGGCCTGAGTAGTGTGTAACCTTGGCTGTGTCATTGTCATAGAGCTTTTTTTTTTTTTAGTCCTCACTTGAGGATATGTTTTTATTGATTTTAGAGAGAGAGGAAGGGAGAGAGAGAGAGAAACATAAATCGGTTGCCTCCTGTATGTGCCCTGATCGGCAATCGAACCTGCAACATTTTGATGTATGAGATGGTGCTCCAACTAACTTTATGAGCCACCCAGCCAGGGCTGTCATAGAGTTTCTTCACAGTCTGTTTGGTCTGGTGCTTGTTAGCCTTGACATTGGCAATGAACCCAAGTGTGTTTTTGTCTTCTGTTTTCATGGTTGACTTCAGTACTAAGGGGGAACACAATGATGGCATAGTGGTCAAGCTTGTTGCTCTTTTGAGGATACTTGAGCTGCTTTTGGAATGTCTTGGGCTACCAGAAGGTGAATAACATGTGGATAATTTTTTGTGTGTGGCTGTGGATGCCTTATAGCACCTGCCTTCTCGGCCTTGGCTTCTTTCTTTGCTTTCTGCATGCCATCTTTGTGAAAGGGTATTTTATTTTAAAACTTAAAACATTTTTTTTTTAAGTTGGGAGCATTATCCAAACCAAGTGATTATAGTTTCATTATAGTAAAACTCTACATGATATTTTGGCCTTGGTTTAATTTCTTTTCAGTTTTTTCCTGGGGACTAAAATAATGCCTTTTGTCATAACTTATATGGACTCATTTTAACATCTTATGGATTTGGGTGACTTTTCTAATTTAATATAATTATTTTCATGTTTGAAGAATATAATTTCTGCCTAGCTTCCTTAATAAACCACATACTTCAACTACTTTATACTTTTTATTCTTTCTATAGTAGAAGGGAAAGGAGGAGAGAATATCTCAGAAAATACTGATTATGTGACTAAGTATTTTGGATTCAAGTTAGTTTTTACATATTTCAATTAGAAGTATTTAAGTCTCACATGGAAAATGATTCCCTGGTAGTTGAATAAAATTTCCCAAATAGATCATTTGTTCTAAGTGGCAGAAAATTTAACCTATCTTGTGAAATTATCCTAAATGTTATTTAAGTAGGCAGTATTTTCTTGTGCCAATAAAGTATTAGCATGGTAATGAAGGTTAGTATGGTATTAACTCTGGTTTTGCCTTTACTGTGAAAAATGGTTTAACTTATCCCCTTATTTTTTTTTTTGACAGAGCAAATTCGATTAAAGAATATCAGAAAAGTATATGGAAGATGTATGTGGTATCGTTTACGGTTATTAAAGCCCCAGCCAAATATTATTCCTACAATAAAGTAAGTAATTGGTTTCAATAAAAAAATATTAAGGTTTACTTTTTGCTAGGTATCATCTAAAATAGGTGTATAATAATGAATAAAACATGTATCTGTAAAGAAATTGTGACCTTAGTATGGTTAAGATGTGAATAGTAAATTTGAGAGGTGTCTGAACAGAGTTGTTTACAAATTGAAAGGAGAGAGTGTGCTTCTGACTCAAAGGAGAAGGGGAGAAAGAGAAGTCAAATCTTAAAGGAAAACCTTGTGCATCTTGTGTCAGTATTTGAATTTTTGTCTTAAAGACATAGAAGAATCTTTAAAAGATTATAAAAAAAGCAGGGAAGTGGCATGATCAAGTTTGAATTTCATGTGATAAAGTTTATTGAGCACATACTGTATGCCAGGTGCTGTGCTAGGGCCTTGTAAGTTATCTCATTAGTTTTATATTAACTTCAAGGTAGATGTTTTTGGTTTTTCTCAGATGAGGAAACTGAGACTAAAAAAATGAGGTTACTTGAATGAGATCATACAGCTAGAAGTGGTGGATTGGAGACCTAGTTACTCTTTGTTTTGGCAGGCCTATCTGCTTAAACAGGCCATTACCATGTTTAATTAGAGTCGGCCTATTTGATTTTGTGAGGCTATGGCAGTGGTCGGCAAACTGCAGCTCGGGATGCAGCTCTTTGGCCCCTTGAGTGTGGCTCTTCCACAAAATACCGACTTCTGTGCATGGGCCACGAAGTTTCAATCGCACTGTACGTGCGTGCCCGCACGTGGTATTTTGTGGAAGAGCCACACTCAAGGGGCCAAAGAGCCGTATGTGGCTCGCGAGCCTCAGTTTGCCGACCACTGGGCTATGGGATATGCCAGTTTAGAGCATAGGCTTTGGATCTTCACCCTCAGTCAGTGGTTCTCAACCTTCTTAATGCCGTGACCCTTTAATACAGTTCCTCATGTTGTGGTGACCCCCAACCATAAAATTATTTTCGTTGCTACTTCATAACTGTAATTTTGCTACTGTTATGAATTGTAATGTAAATATCTGATATGCAGGATGTATTTTCATTGTTACAAATTGAACATAATTAAAGCATAGTGATTAATCACAAAAACAATATGTAATTATATATGTGCTTGCTGATGGTCTTAGGCGACCCCTGTGAAAGGGTCGTTCGACCCCCAAAGGGTCGCAACCCACAGGTTGGCGACCCACAGGTTGAGAACCGCTGCCCTAAGTCATCAATCCTTTATAATAAAAGGCAAATATGCATCCTTTATAATAAAAGGCAAATATGCAAATCGACGGAACAGCGGAACAACCGGTTGCTATGACGTGCACTGACCACCAGGGGGCAGATGCTCAATGCAGGAGCTGCTCCCTGATGGTCAGTGCACTCCCACAGGGGGAGCTGTCAGTCGGACATCCCCCAAGGACTCCTGGACTGGGAGAGGGCGCAGGCTGGGCTGAGGGACACCCCCACCCAAAGTGCATGAATTTTGTGCACCGAGCCTCTAGTTTAGAGATAATACTACATGACACTGATAGGAGGTGAAAGAGTTGCCATTATTGGAGGACTGTAGCTTGTAAATTACATACATTTATCTATCCAGTAGATAGGAGGGGAAAAACCTAACAGGAAATAAGTAAAAGTCGAACCAGTTTTTTTTTTCTTAAAATAAATATGTTTTTATTGATTTCAGAGAGGAAGGGAGAGGGAGAGAGAGAGAGAGAGAAATTTCAGTGATGAGAGAGAATGATTGATCGGCTGCCTCCTGCACCCCTCACACTGGGCATGGAGCCTGCAAACTGGGCATGTGCCCTGACCGGGAATCGAACCTTGACCTCCTGGTTCATAGGTCTACGCTCACCCACTGAGCCATGTTGGCCAGGTCTTAATCTTGTTTAAAATGATGATAATAGTTTTTACTTGTGTAACTTCAGGAGGTTTAAATAGATTTTCTTTTTTAAGACTTTGCCTGGTTTAGTTCCTTTGTAGAGGGAGGGAAATCTTGGCTTTGGTGTTGAGTTCTTCAATGATGTGAAACTAAAAGGCAAATATTTTTGACATACCAATCGCTTCTTTTCTGGACTTTGGTCAACACTTTGTAGGTATTTGAACCTTAGTTTTCAAGAAAAAAACAGCAGACCAACTTTGAAATTCTCTTCAGTGATCAATAAACTGATTTACTTAACTGGAAGTACAGATTAAAGGATGTTCAAGTAAGGAAGGGTTACATTGATACTGGTAACAATTTAGATAAGGTCAGAAACATCAAAACCTTTTTTGCTACTTAACCCTGAAGTATTCTTTTACAATTAAGCAGTCTTTGTGTAATACTTTGATTTCTGAAAGTTGCTTCCAAAATAACTTTTAAAGTGTGCTTAAGAAAAATACAAGACTTCACAAGTTAACTAATTACTGACTCTATATAGTGAAAATGCTTATCTTTTTAGAGCAGTGGTTCTCAACCTTGGCTGCACATTAGAATCACCTGGGAATCTTTTTAAAATCCTGATTTCTGGGCCTCATCCTCTGGAAATTCTGTTTCTTTGTTACTAATGTTGTGGCCCCACCCCATAACAGAGAAACAGAATTCCCGGAGGATGAGGCCCAGAAATCAGGATTTTAAAAAAGATTCCCAGGTGATTCTAATGTGCAGCCAAGGTTGAAAACCACTGCTCTAGAAGACACACAAGCCCACTCCCACCTCTTGGGTGAGATACAGTGGGGCCTTGACTTATGAGTTTAATTAGTTCTGAGACCGAGCTCGTTAAGGAGCTCATTAACTCAAATTACTCTATCGACTCAATGCAAAAAATCGGTGGAGAGACAGCTGGTATCTCAAAAAACTCGTTAGTCGGGACACTCGTAAGTCAAGGCCCCCCCGTATTAAAAATAAGCAAAAGCTCTGACATAACACGAAATTGTGGCCAACAGGAGACTCTACTTTCTATGCTCT